>NW_020954626.1:2590983-2592408 GCF_900497805.2 Vombatus ursinus
AGAGAAAGGAAGGAAAGAAGGAAAGAAAGAAAAGAGGAAGGAAGGAAAGAAAGAAAGAAAAGAAAAAAGAAAAAGTAAGTTGTTGGTATACAAGATATGTTGGAGAGAGGTAATAGAAGAATAAAAGTCAACTTAACAGGTCAGCGGTGATGATATGAGATGGTGGTGAAAATGGAACCTTAGAGACATTTTAAAGGAAGAAATTACTGACCTTGGTGACTACATGGATGTAAACAGAGGATAAAGGAGAAGAAAGAGACAAAGATCATCATAGCACTTCTAAAATAGAAAATAAGGACAATGTGAGATCCTTACGGAAAATGGAGAGCTGATTTATAGAGAAAGAAAATGAGGTATTCAATTTGGAACATATCGAATTCGAGACTATGGACTGGTAGATCCCAGTGGGAGCATCCCCTAAACAGCTGGAAGTGCAGGTCTAGAGTACAGGCCAGGGACAGAGATAGGGATTTGTGAGTCGCCTTCATCAGAAGTGATAATTAAAGCCATAGGAGGGGATGCGAGCACTGAGGAAGTTACCAGTCGAGAAACAGCAGGGGGTCGAGGACAGCGTTCTTGGGAGGGAACTATAGTTAGGAAACAGAGGGAAGACGACTCAGAAAAAGAGACCCAGAAAACCCGGAAAAAAGGAGAAAGTGGGCGGGGGAGGAGATTTTTAGAAGGCAGAGAGAGATGTGAGCAATGTCAAATGTCACAGAGATAGTCAAAAGGGATAAGACTAAGAGAAGACTACTGACTGTCAACAAGGGCTTCATTAGTGACCCTTTAAGGAGCGACTTTAGAAGAGCCACGGAAGTCACATTGCAAGGAATTCCCCAGGGAATAGATGATTAGAAAGTGGGGGCAAAGTGCACCACGCATTTGAGAAATTTGGCAGCAAAAAGAAAATGATATCTGAAATGTAGCAGGGTCAGTTAAAGGGTTGTTAGGTTTGTGGGGGTGTTTTTTGTTTTATTTTATTTTTTTAAGATAAAGGAGACACATAACTTTGAGTTTTTAGCCAGATCTTGAAAGATGCATGAGAGAGTGAAAACAGAGGGACAGGAAGAGATAATAAAGTGGCATGTGTCTATTGTGTCCAGCTCATGTTAAGTTATTTCTTTAATAGAAAAAAATTACACGTGTATATGTGTATGTGAGATTTATGAGATATATGTCATTGTTATAGTTAGTTAACCTTTGCCTGGCTGTAGAGTCATAACTAGGGTAAGGCAAATGACCAGGCGCTGACATAGAGGGAGACGTTGTTCCCCTCTGTTAGCCTCGTGTCCACATTCTTCTGCTGCTTTTATCTCCACAGGGAGTGGGGGTAAAAGAAGGCTCAGGAGTGGATGAGACTGCAGAAGTCGATAGCCAGTGGAGGTTAAGGGAGAAGGAGAAAGGAATGAACCACTCCCCTTCTAA
>NW_020954626.1:2592418-2607330 GCF_900497805.2 Vombatus ursinus
CCTCCATTTACCTCCTTCTCCTCCCCCTTTTTCTCTCCCTTTCTCTCACTGTCTTTCTCCCTTCTTCCTCCCTTTGTCTCTCTCTCTCCCTTCTCTCTTTCTCTGTCTCTGTCTTAGTCTCTCCCCTCCTCCCCTTCTCCCCTTCTGCCTCTTCTTCCCCTCTCTTCTCCATCTATGCTCTCCCCCTCTCCCTCCCTCTTTCTCTCTGTCTCTCCTCTCCTCTCTTTCTCCCTGTCTCTGTCTGCCTGCCTGCTTGTCTGTCTGTCTGTCTGTCTCTCTCACACACACACACACACACACACACACACACAGAGAGAGAGAGAGAGAGAGAGAGAGATTGTAGTACTAGGCTTCTAACATCACACAGTTTGGGAGACCACAAACTTCTAGAGCAGTATAGGATTTTCTAGACAATTTCATCAGCTCTTGAATAAAATAAAAATTTTAAACAAATTTGTTTTAATTCCCCCCCCAACATTAAAAGTGCAGTGTCAGTGTTAACTACAAGGCTTTGAACACAAACTAATGACTATCTTAATTTGAGTTTAATGAGCAAACATTTGTATCCTATGTAGCCTTTCGCTTTTTTTTTTAAGTAAGAAGGAAATCACAGATCACAGGTGGGTAGTAGATATGTCTTGCTCAGAAAATGAGCTTTGAGAATGAGAGAAAAATAACCACATGCAAAAAAAAAATAACACCCTGTGACAGAATTATTGGATCTCATTACCAATTTGGCAGGCTGTCCTTCCCTGCACTGCTTAGCAGGAGCCCTCTGTAAAAATGTGGTGTACAGAAATAAGGCAGAGTTCCCAGGTCAGTTCAGTCCAAGAAATTACAACCACAAATTATTCAGGATTAACTAATACTCTGTTTATTATAATAATTATCAATAAATATCATCACAGAATAATGATGATGGCGCCTGTATAGAACATTTGGCTTGTCCGAAGAAACCACTAGAAATTTAAATCAGATTTACATCCTAGATAGACGAGATGTCATTGCACAGAATTCAATCAATTTGATCAGTGTCTGCTCTATGTCTAGCCCTGTGCTAGTGCTGAGACAAGGGGAACAAAAGAAATATAAGATTGTGTCCCTGCCCTTGAGAGGACTACAGCAAAAATTGGTCAGTAAATCCAGCCAAAAATGAGTCTGTGGGCCCCAGTATATATGAGGTGAACAGTCTTCCTAGAGTTCTAGATTGACATCATCCTTTTGGTTTTCTGGTGATATGAAAGGGATAGGAAAAGCATTGAGCAGTCAAGAAATTATGTCATTAGGAATTCTCACCTGTAGAAAATTTACATCTCAGAGAAAAGAGAGGCACTGTAGAAAAAAAAGGATATGTTTGGAGCTAAACAGAAAGATGATAGAAATTTAAAGAACCATAGAATATTGGAGTTGAAAGGGACTTTAGAGATCATCTGGTCCAGTGGTATCCATAAAATAGAAACAGGGGCCACTAAACTATACATAAGGATCCCTATGGGCCCCTTATTGACTTAGTTTTAAAAGTTATGTTATCTATGTTTTATTGTATTTTATTATTCTTTTATTATGTTACTTAATACTATTTATTAATAATTTTATTTAAAATGGATTGTTTATATTACAGTTAATATAATTATATTGCTATCAAATATATTTAAAATATTTTCTATCAAATTTATTTAAAATATTTTCTATTATTAAAATAATAATTCTTCTTGCTTATTGAATAACATATTTGTATTTATTTGTCATATACTTATTAATTACATTTTAATCTGGTATAGGGGCACACAGCCCAATGTTTGACATCTCTGATCTAATTAAAATCCCCTCATTTTCCACATGAGTAAATGGAGGCCCAGACAGGTGGAGTTACTTGTCCAGGATCACCCAGCTAATTAGTAGAAAAACCATTTATAATCATATGTCCCAACATCAAAACTATCTCAAAGTTGAAAAATCATTCTTTAATTAAAATGACCAAAGTTATGTCAATCACCAGCTTCAGGGAGGGAGGTTTTTAGAAGCTTTTTAAATGTCCATGGATGTGTTAACACAGGCTGAGTCCCTGTTCTTGTCCTACTAGAAATAGAATCCCAGAAAATCAAACTGTCCAAAAAGAAAAGGAAAAAGTCACTTGTGACCAAACTTTCAGATTCTTGAGGACATGAAACTTCTGTCAGAATCCCAAGTCAAGCTGGAAAATGTGGTCTTCCTCTCTGACGTACCATGTTTTCCTGTGAAATGAAGATAATTTCCCAATCTCAAGGGACTGTGCTCATCATAACTTAGGATCAGCACAGTACAATGTAAAGAGCATTCACTTGGAGTCCACAGAACTGGGTCCAAATCCCATCTCTGGCACTGACCTTGGCCAAATCACTTCACATTGTTGGGCCTCAGTTTCCTTATTTACAGATGAGGGGGTTGGACCACAACCCAAGAACTATACAAACAAAATTATAAAAAACTTGTTATACAAATCAGATTTAAATAATTGGAGAAATATTCATTGTTCATGGGTAGGTAGAGTCAATATAATAAAAAACAATTTCACCTAATGACAATTTTACCTAAATTAATGTATATATTCAATGCCATCCCAATTAAATTAGGAAAAAATTATTTTACTGAATTAGAAAAAATAATAACAAAATTCATTTGGAAGAACAAAAAGTCAAGAATATCGAAGGAAATAATGGAAAAAATGTAAAGGAAGGAGGTTTAACAATATCAGATTTTAAACTATATTACAAGGCAGTAATTATCAAAACTTGCCAATGTCCTTCCCAGCTCTAAATACATGATCCTACGAATTAGGAAATATCCCTTTAATAACTCCAGTTCTGCCTGGAGGGTGTGGCCAACTGAGTAACCCAGAGACTACAAAAGCAAAAGCCTATACTTCTATGACTGATTCTCTGATTCAGAGACCCTTCTTTCACAACCCTGGATGGCTTGAGTCTTAATTGTTTCTGACAAAGTGGCCCAGAACTTTCTGCCTTCAGCTTATGTTGAACCTTGCCCCTCCTCTCTTTTCACCATCTGTCCAGCCTAACTTCACGCATGGCTTGTGCCTGCTCTATCCTCCATTGACTTCAGCAGCCATCTTCTGCACATCACCATCATGGCCTTTATGGAGGTCCCCAAATATCCTCAGGACTGGCAGCTCTGTTGCCCAATCTAATTCTCAATAGTAGGTACATCTTTGTCATTATAGAGCTTCTCTTTTTGTAGGTGTTAATTTCTGAAGGCAGATTCTGAAGTGACAGACACCTCTAATCTCTAAGACCTGAAACTCTTCATCCCATCTCAGGGTTGCTTCCCAAAAGGGGAGCCTAGTTGGGGGTAATGCCCTTCTAGACAATTTTAATTTGAACCCAAATTCCCTACCTCTAAATCTAGCAAGTTCTCCATTGTAACTCACTAATTATAACTCCACTAAGAGTCCTGTGGGAAATGGAGGGGTCTCTCCTTGGCCACACTTCTTCATTGTTTCTAATTCCCTCTTCTCTATAACTTGATTCCTCTTGTCATATAATCATGGATTTAATTAGGAGTCTTAAAGATTATCTAGTTCAATCTCCTCATTTTATAATGAGAAAACTGAGACCCAGAGAAGTTGACTTGCCCAAGGCCACAATAGTATTTATATAGCACCTATTATGTGCCAGATACTTTACAAATATTATCTGATTTGATCCTCACAACTCCAGGAATTAGGTGTTATTATTATCCCCATTTTATAGTTAAGGAAACAGAAGGAAATAGAAGCTAAGTGACTTGTACAAGGACACGCAGCTAGTAAATGTCTGAGGCTGAATTTGAATTCAAATCTTCCCAACTCCAGGCCTACTGCCCTATCCACTGTACCATCTATCTATTAAGCGATCAAACTGGAATTTGAACCCAAATTCTCTACCTCCAAATCTAGCAACTTTTCTATTATAACTCACTACTGATCTGTCATCAGTCATGTAAATGAGGGCACTAGAATGACAGAACAGTGCCATGCTGTAAGACATGATCTTAGTACATTGATACATAGAGCAACAGGTTAAATTGACCTAATGCAAATCATCAAACCTTATTGTGACCAACAGTGGGCAGTGAAGTAGAAAGCTGAAGGCATAGTGTTATGGATATTAGAGGCAACTTCCCATTCTTAACTAGGTTGCTGCCCAAGAACTTCTATTTTTTTTTTAGATTTACAGCTAACACAAGGTGAAAGGATATGCCAAAGTTTGGGGAGGGGAGGGATGGGGGAGGTTGAGGTCACATCCCTTGGTGCTAATATAGTTCAATGGATTGCCCACAGAAAATAAAACTGTTGAAGTCAGAGCTCCATCTCTCTGGCCAAGCAGAGTTGGAAGGGTACTAAATACTGAAGGTTGTGAAAGTTCAAAAGTGCTTTCAGAAAATTTTAAAGCATGTAATTTAGGTAGATAAGCAGGGGAAGACCAGATTTTGGAGAATCTTGAAAGCTAGACATACATAGTGAATGCAGCAGATAACAGGAAGCCTTCATAGGGTCTTCATTTATAGGATTATAGGTTTAGAGCTAGAATGACCCTTAGAGAATATATAGTCCAGTCCTCTGATTTCACAAATAAAGAAACTGAAGCCCAGAGAGTGAAGTCATTTGCCCAAGGTTATAGAATCACAGACTCTCCAAGTGAAATGAAACATCAGAGGTCAGTTAGCCTGGCTTCAGCCTGTACAATTAAATAACTAACCTCTCTGGGGCTCAGTTTCCTTATTTGCAAGATAAGGAACTTGGACTCAATTGCTTCTAAAGTTCCTTTTAGCTCTACATTATGATCTTAATTATTTAACATTTCCCTAGGTACTTTTATTCCTTCTAAAATCTTAGAGCATCATCCCCTCCTCTAACCCCTGCTTATTTGAGATAGACCCACAGGGCTATTCTGGACAAGAATAGTAACTGATATTTATTTAATGTTTTCAAGTTTACATTATCTCATTTAATCATTTGATTGACAATTTATTTATCCATATTTCAATGTTAGATTCAGTCTTGGGGCAGGTAGTTGGCTCAATGGATAGAGTGGTGGGCTTGGAGTCAGGAAGACTTATCTTTCCTGAGTTCAAATCTGGCCTTAGACACTTACTGTGTGATCCTAAGCAAGTCACTTAACCCTGGTTGCCTCAGTTTCCTCATCTGTAAAATGAGCTAGAGAAAAAAATGGTAAACCACTCTAGTGTCTTTGCCAAGAGAACCCCAAATGGGGTCAGGAAGAGTCAGACATAACTAAAAAATGACTGAACAAGGTTCTGTCTTAACCAATCAAGCAGCCTCTTCCTCTATATTCTATCCCCATATGATAAGAACAGATTAAAGAATAGACTAAAAGGAGACACAGGGAACAGAAAGCTCAGCTTGGAGGCAAATTTAGTAATTCAGGCACTAGTGAATAAGCGAAAGCAGGCAGAAATAAAGCATGCAAGTGCCAAGGATCTATAATCAGGATCACACAAGACCTGACAGCTATCACTTTAAAGGGGAGGAGAGCTTCACCTTAGACAATTTCAGAAAAGTTAAGTATTTCTCCACTTCTAGAGTAAGGAAATGGAATTGTCCCCAAGCCCAGAGAATTATAGGACTATCCCAAGTAATTAAAAAAAAATAACAATCTAGGTGGAAACATCCTCCATGAATGCAGATCACAGGCAACTCCTGTGTAAGGCACTGAGATATTAAGTAAACTGCCCAGGGTCACACAGCCAGTATGTGTCTGCGGCAGGACTGGAACCAAGGTCTTCCTAACTCTAAAATCAACTCTTTCTCCACTGCCTTTCTCTCCCCAACATTCATGCTAATAGAACTGCACAGAGTGGGCAGACAAGAAAGAAAAACCAAAGTTCTAGCACTTGCACCAGGCAAACAAAACTCGTGGCTTTCTTTTCCCTGAAAAACATGCTCACTACAGTAGCTACAAGTCATAGGGCCAAACAATAAAGGGCATTCATTAGTGACCATTGTATCAAACTTGCCGACCTCACTTTCTCTAAGTAGTGTGGAGGCAAAATGATTGAGCCACAATAGGAAATTTTACTGGGAAATGAAGACTGGACTTTGTTATACTTCTAACACCCCATTCTTCTAGCTCTGTGACAAATAAAAATTTCCCAAGAAACAAGAGAGAATATTTTGGTAAGGCTTGCTAAAGGAAAGATTTTTCCTACATTCCATCATCTAATAATTGAATTCCACACAAAAATAGAAATAGACAAAATACTTAACCATGCTTTGGGAATTGTGTTTTTTATGTTACCACTCTTTAAGCAGCAATTTCCTCATCCATAAAATAAGGATAATAATAATTAGCACTTATGTTAGAGGGTTATGAGAACCAAATGAGAAGATATATATAAAGGACTTTACAAATCTTAAATCAATACATAAATGATGGTTCTTACATAATTATTCTACAATATGTAATTATACTATGCGCTATATATAATCATGTAATAATGATGATTGTTCCCTTCTTCCACCTTAGACTGTTTCAGAAAAAGATTAAGAGACCACAAGCAGAATTATAAGGTGGCAAAATCCTTTCACTCTTATAAAACCTCTAAAATGATGGTCCCTGACATGTCACACACATGCATTTTAAAAAAACAACATTGTTTTTTATTTTAATATGATAATTATTCAGGATATACCTCCAACCCATTCTCTGACCACTTGTAACAAAGAAAAAAAAAGATTCAGTGCTACCTAAGAGATTACAATCATTTGAAGTACCAAAATAAATATGATTTAGGGATTAATTGTAATTGTATTCTAATGCAATATAAATTATTTGAATGCAATTTGCCAGATTTCCCCAAAGTAATGGTCTTCTTGGCAGTATTCATAGGTTAATTAGTTAATTTTAGAACTAGTAGGGGACTCAGATATCACTAAGTCGAACCCCCTAATTTTATAGATGAGGAAACTGAGGCTCAGAAAGGTTAAATGACTTGCCCAGGGTTACCCAGCCAGCCAATGTTCAAACCATGATTTAAAATTATAATACCCAGGCTCTTTTCTGGTCATAGCTTTCAAGTAAACTAATGATTCTTAAATTATCTCTCCTGATCTGTTTGCTGGATCAATTTTTTTTATATTAGATACCTTACATTTTCTTGTTTTTTAGTCTTTTGCATTTGTTTTAATATTTCTTGTCTCACAGAGTCATTAACTTTTATTTGGCCCATTCCAATTTTGTTGTTTGGGTAAGGTTTAGTACCTCTTGCACTGAACTGTTAATTCTCTTTCCAAGTCTTTCCTTCCTCTAGCATTCTCACTTCATTTACAAAATCATTTTTTAAACTCTCTTAAAAGTTCTTGCTAAATTTCTTTCAGGAATTCTGGTTGAACTTGTGTCAAACCTGTATTTTTGTTTGAGGCTTTGTAGATGTTTTGAAGTCATTCTCTTCTGGGGGTATTGTGCCTTGGTTATCACTATCACCTTAATCCCTCTTTATGGTGAGAGCCTTATTTTACTCATTCTTCTAGCCTTACTTCCTGAATTAAGCACTTTTGGAATGTCCAGACATCGCTTGGCCTTGTTTTGTATTTTCTTGGTCCCGTCTACTTGTCTAACTGTTCCTGAATCTTTGTCAAAGAAAAGTGAGTGTCCCCCAGGGCTCTGTGCTGGGCCTGCTTTTCTTCCTCTTTTATACTATGTCACTTGGTGATCTCATCAGCCCCAATGGTTTTATCATCTCTAGAATCTGCTAGAAGTCGTTAGTTGTAATGATGGCTAAAGGGAGAGCTGGGCTATGATCCTTCTCACGGCTGACATATTTATTGTAAATCATATGTTTTTGTTTTATTATTGGTTGCTTTATTAATAAATAGTATGCTATAGTCAGTAACCTGCATGCTTATTTAAGCCTAGGAGATTAGGGGTTTTGATCTATAGATAGATGTCTATAGATATGTATTTGTATAGATATCTACATATATATAGAGAGAGAGAGACAGACAGAGACCAAGACAGAGAGATAGAGAGAGACAGAGAGAGAGAGAAACAGAGACAGGGACAGAGATAGAGGAGCAAAAACTTAGGAGAAAAAAATTCTCTAATTTAATTAAATAATATTTAACAAACTGGGATGGGGGCTCAAAGATGACTGATTAATGAGATGAATTTTTAATAATTAATAAGAAAATATGAAAACATACCCTTTGATTGTCTTAGAATCCAGAAAGAGAAAAATGAATAAGTAAAATGAGTTAGTCCCCATGATTTTGAGGATCACTTTTGATAGGGCCCAAGAAATCAGGGAGGCCAGGATTTGCTGGTTCCCATTGATGCTCCCTTCTAAGCTTTTGGTTTTTTTTTTTTTTTTTGAAATAGATTTTTGATGGATCCATTTATTTTTAAATGGCCTACATTTTTCTTTCTATTCCTCCCTCCCAGAGAGCCATCCTTAGAACAAATAACTTTTTAAAAAAAGAGAGGAAAAAAAATCAGCAAAACCAATGAACACACACAAAAAAATTATGACATTATGTGCCATGTTCCATGAACTATGATTTCTGCAAAGACGTGGGCAGAGGTATCACTCATATCTCTTCCTTGGGACCAATCTTAGTCTTTATAATTTTGCAACATTCAATTTCAAATGTTTTATAGTTGTTGCTCTTTCTATGAACATTGTTGGAGCTATTGTGTTGATTGTTTTCCTGACTACTTATTTCACCTTGCCTCAGTTCATATAAATTTTTCCATGCTTCTCTGTATTGTTCGTCATTTCTTGTAGAATGGTGATATTCCACTAACAATAATAGCTAACATTTGTATTGTGTTTATTATGTGCTAGGAACTATGCTAAGCCCTTTACAATTATTATCTCATTTGATCCTCACAACAACCCTGGGCAAGTCCCTTAACCCTGTTTGCCTCAGTTTCCTCATCTGTAAAATGAGCTGGAGAAGGCAATGGCAAACTGCTCCAGTATCTTTGCCAAGAAAACCCCAAATGGAGGTCACAAAGAGTCAAACATGACAAGATACAACTAAACAACAACAAGCTTCCTGACTCCAGGCCCTGCACTCTATCCACTGTGCCACCTAGCTACTTACCTTGTTTATAGTATAGTATGGTATTGCAAACCCTATTGTATTTAACCTTGTAGTTACTGCATTACCCTTGCCTAATTCTTCCTCTTTCCTGTTGCCAAAAATCTAACCCACTATGAGATCATTTCTCTTCCCTTCCTCTTTCCTCCCAGATTGCCTAAGTGTCACATCTACTTGACTTTTCCAACCTACTTTTTATTCTAGCCTGACTTATTTTCTAAGGCCTCCTCAGGAGATACTTAAGTTTCTTTTTTGGTTAAAAAAAAACATTAAAAGTTTCCTCAAAGGGATCCATCTTGGTTGCAAATTCAGTGTCATTTATTACCTACAAGTGACAGTGTAGTTCCTGTTGAAATGGATTCTGATTTTTTTTTTACCTACTTCTGTCATGTAGGTTAAATCAAAAGATTCTGGGGAAACTGAGCCAATTAGAAGCCTAATAGAAATCAAATTCTTTCATGTAAAAACTTTACTAGCTTTGATATTCTATTATATCTCTAATATTTGGGACTGCTATAGATCATTATAATTTGTTGGAGGAGGAGGTTTTCCCAAACAAAGGTTTGGTTTTTCTTTAGGGTGAGCAGGAAATTTTTGGTGATCCTTTGCACTATATGGCTAATGTATCATTTATTCTTAGGGCCGCCTGGGGCCATAGGACATCAAGGGGAGAAAGGAGAAAAGGGAGACCCTGGTGAATTAGGCTTGCCTGGAAATGATGGTCCCCCAGGAGAGAAAGGTGAAAGAGGAGAGAAAGGAGACAAAGGGGACCCATCCAATGATGTGCTTCCTACAGGTAAGAGTACGACCACTTTGGCTCATGCAATTATGATTATTTCTATTCAGATAAGAGGCAACCATGGCATAGTAAATAAAGAGCCAGCCTCCACACTGTACAGAGAAGGTAAGGTCTGCAAGCTTGCTGCAATGATCACTAGTCAACCATTCAATGACCAGCACTTGGCCTGATGACCTGTAGCTATTGTAGACAGTGGTTTTTTTTAGAGGAAAGAAAGCATGAGTTTTTGTTTTGTTTTGTTTTGTTTTCTCAGTGGATGCCAAGGTCATCCACCGCATCTCAGACCATTGCCAGCCACCCTGACTTTTGTCTAACTACTGGACTTTGATGATTGTGAAAGAGAGAGTGAGGCTGACAATTTTCTGCAGCTCTGTCTCACTTAAATTCAATTCACAAGCAAGACATTGTCCATGATGTTATCCTTCTTCAAAATGAAGGATTAATAACAAATTTTTTTGTTCAGTCTATGTGTTAGTATTTTGGCTTGTCTATGTCCATTTGATGCAGAAAGTTTTACTGGCATGAGAGTTTGGGGAGCAAAACAGAGCTGAGAAAACTTAGGTTCAAGGCGGATACGTACTGGCCGTGTAACCCTGGACAAGTCACCTAACCTCTCAGAGTTCTAGGAAACTCTCTTAGACGATAAATGGTGAGGAAGGTTCCAACCTGTATTGATAGAAAGAACTTCCTCTTCCCTCACTTCCCTGTATCAATAAAATCGCAGGTCCAATCCCTATCACCTGTATTTGAAAACTAGAGTTTTATAATTATAACCCACATAAATATCCTCCTAACCAACCTGTAAAGTAGGTAGTACAAGTACATTATTGCCATTTTACAGATGAAGAAACTGAGACCCAGAGAAATAAAGTGTATTGTCCAAGGTCACACAACTACTAAGGGATAGAGCCAGAATTTGAATCCAGGTCCCCTAAATCCAAGTCTGGTGCTATTTTTTTTCTTTACAATACCACAATAACTACAAATGCAGTCTGAGCAGGAAAATCTGCCCTAAACATAAGATCATGTGATTTAATCAGCAAGTCAAGTCAACAAGCATTTATTTATTAAGGGCCTACTTTGTGCCAGGCACTAGGCTAAGCGCAGGGTATACAAAGAAAGGTTAAAAACGGTCTTTGCTCTCAAGGAGCTCAGAATCTAATGGAGAATTCAACATGTAAACAAGTATGGACAAACAGGATAGAGTCAGGTTAAATTGGAGGAAATCTTGGAGGAAAGGAATGTGGAATTTTATTTGAGATTTGAAGGAAGCCAAAAGGGCATCCAGGTGGAGCAGTGGTTAGCACGCTGGGCCTGGAGTCAGAAAGACTCATCTTCTGGCCTCAGACACTTCCTAGCTGTGTGACCCTGGGCAAGTCACTTCACCCTGTTTGCCTCAGTTTCCTCATCTGTAAAATGAGCTGGAGAAGGAAATACAAACTACTCCAGTATCTTTGCCAAGAAAACCCTAAATGGGATCATGAAAAGTTGGACACGACTGAAACAACTGAACAAAAGAAAAGGTCAGTTAGGTATTATCCCCATCTTGCAGATGAGAAAAAAACTGCTTATCTGAATTTCCTGCCTAGTTCAGAAGAACAGATTAGAAGAGATGGGATACTAGACATAGATAGAGGAAGAGAAAAAATGATAGTTGATAGTAAAGAAGAAAACATTCTTTTTTTTTTTTACTTGCATCATAGAAGAGAGTTTAGAGTTGTTTTTATAGAGCCAATCTAAGGAAAAATGGGGAATTAGGAGAAATGTGTCATTATCTAATTTCTTATGCTTCCTTTATTACTATCATGGTCTCTGTCTCTACTCCATCTTCTACAAGAAGGAAACATTTCTATAAAAAAGCATAGCCACCTAGGCCCTCTTGTGTAGGAGTGTGAAGCCCTATAATGTCTCAAGTAACTTGAATTATAGCACGGTACAATACTTGATGCTAATAATGGTAGCCCTGAGTCATCATGGGAAGGTTACATTATGTGCAATATACTCGGTTTTGGAAGGCAGAGAAGTATGTAACCCATTTTAGAAAGATTTCCATCTAAAATACCTTAAAAAGTAAGGTTTACAGGGCAGATAGGTGGCGCAGTGGACAGAGCACCGGCCCTGAAGTCAGGAGGACCTGAGTTCAAATCCAGCCTCAGACCAAACACTTGACACTTACTAGCTGTATGACCCTGGGCAAGTCACTTAACCCCAATTGCCAAAAAAAAAAAAAAGTAAGATTTAGGAGGATAAAGTATTCCTTTGAAAAGGATGAAGCAATACACAAATATGGAATTTTGGAGACGCAGTGTGGTACAGTGGTAGAGTAGTGGGTTTGAAGTTAGAGGACCTGTATTCAAATCCCAACTTACAACTTACTACCTGGGTGGCCTTAGGAAAATCACTTAACCTTTGGTGGCTTCTGTTTCCTCATGTATAAAAAAAGGTATTGGACTAGTTGGCCTCCATGTTCTCTTATAGCTCTGTATCTGATCTTAGGAGTCCTGGCTTTGCCATTTGCTAGCCATGTGACCTTGGGCAGGAGGGAGGGAAGGAAGGAAAGAATGAGGGAAGGAAGGAAGGAAAGAAGGAATGAATGAAGGGAGGAGGGAGGGAGGAGGGAAGAAAGGAAGGAAAGAAGGAAATAAGCATTGACATAGCACCTATCATGTACCAGACACTGTGCTAAGCACTTTACAAATATTATCTATGTGATCTTCACAACAACCCTGGGAGGTAGAGGCCATTATTATACCCATTTTACAGGTGAGAAAACTGAGGCATGGAAGAATTAAGTGACCTGTCCAGGTTTACCCAGCTAGTCAGTGAAAGAGCCAAGATACAAATCCTGTCCTTCTGACCTCAAGGCCAGTGCTCTTTTCTGCTGTACACCATTGCTCCTTAAAAACAGATTTCGAAAATTTGATCCTTTACCTAAGTCCTATGTCAGAGTTTCTCATCATGACAAGAATGTGGCCCAGAGTTTTTAAAGGTATAGGGAAAGTAGCTGCTGGAAGGGTCTCCTTTAAGAGACAGAATGAAGGATGGAACATGGAAGCAGGAAGACCTGGGTTCTGACCCCACCTCAAACACTTAGTAACTGTGTAACCCTGAGCAAGTCACTGAGACTTTTTGGGGCTCAGTTTCCTCACCTATAAAATGAAGGGGTCAGACTCATTAACATCTCAGGATCCTTCTAGGTCTACATCTATAATCCAATGAGAAAAAGTTTCCCAACATCCTTTTACTGAATAAAATGAAAGCTGTGTCCATGACAATAATGTCTCTCACTCTCTTTCTTTCTCTGTTTCTCTCTAGGTGCCAAAGGGGACCAAGGTCCCCCAGGCCTCCCTGGCCCTCCTGGACCCCCTGGCCCTCAAGGTCCACCTGGCCCACCTGGAAGCAGAAAAGCCAAAGCCCAGCGCCAGGCAAATATGTTTAACAGCCAATGCACAGGTCATTACAGCCCCTGGCTTCATCTCTATCTCTTGAGACTTTAGTACCTTTTAATTACATATGCATTATTAACCCCGTTTTGCAGATGAGAAAACTGAGGTACACAAGGGTTAAGTGACTTGCCCAGGCTTGCCCAGATTGTTAATGAAAGAGCCAAGACACAAACCTATGTCTTCTCACCCTGAACTCAGTTCTCTTTCTGCAGCACCACCCTGTTCTTTGATGAGCTATAGCAGTAGTTGGAGGACTACCAGACATCCTTGAGAATAGATTCCCCCCACATTACCCCCCCAAAATACTATTTAATGACTAGTAAATATTAATTTAGCTAAAGTCAAATTGAAAAGGTGGCTTCTCCCCCATAAACAAGGATATTCATCAGAGACTGAAGTGTGAATAGCCAGGAACAAATCACAATTCAATTCAAATTTGCACCTAAGCCCTCTTCCTCTTTCCCTGGCAGCCATACTCCATCCTTCAGATTCCTTCTTTCTCTGCCCAAATACACCTCTCCCCCTCTCCCTCAAACCCATCTATATCTCTCTGTTTATGTATCCTTTAGAAACTTGGTGCTTTCAAAGGAAGGAAAGGGCCGGACAATAGGACTGGCTGGATCTGTTATCTCTTGTCTGCATGTACTATTGTTAACAAAGATATTAGTGCTAGAGATAGCTAAGTCTATATTTAGAGATGGAAGACCATTAACATCAAGATTATACTCAAACTCACTCAGATCAAGGGGAGGGTTTTGTTGGCCAATTTGAAAATCAAGAGTTTTTTTTTAATTAATTAGGAAGAAAGAGGCTACTTTGATTTAAAAAAAAAAGACTCTTAGGGAAGATAAGATTTTCTACATGAGATAATGTAGAAATAGTTGCCTCAACCCTATCTCCCACATGCTAGGGCCCAAGCTGGGTGGATGAAAGCCTATTAGTGTGTGTGTGCATTGAATATTCTATGGGATGCCTAAAAAAGGACCTCTTAGGTCAACATACTGAAAATACAAAGATCCTAGAAACAGAATCCTATGGTTGGATCCCAGACAGACCCATGGAATGTCTGGTCTCTTCCTTTGCCTCCATATTTCAGCTGATTTCAGAATCTACCTATGGAGTTATCTTCCTTTTGACCCAGTGTGCAATTTGTGTACTCAGAGAGCTACACCTCCCTCTTCTTTCTAGAAGACACATTAAGGCAACACTCAGCTTTTGGTAAATGTATGTTTTAAAAGATGCCCTCGCCTTAGTGAAGCTGGATTACAATTCTTATCACCAGTTGGGAATTCTTCTCTCTCACTGCATAACTACACCTTTTCTGATATTCAGTTATCATCTTCTCCATTAACATCGGTCCCCTTTGTCAAGGCTTCTTTCAGAGAATGAACTACAGCAATCAGCTCTGGGTGAATGAGAGGGACTTTGCCAAAGCATTCATGGAGTTTCAATTTGCCAAATGCATTGCTAGCCAGTGACAGTTGGTTCCTGGAGAAGCTCTTTATGCCACTTAGCATATTGACAAAGAAGCAGGGTCAGTTGTGTCAGCCCAAGTATTGGGGGGGGGGGG
>NW_020954626.1:2607340-2776460 GCF_900497805.2 Vombatus ursinus
AGAAAAGAAGAGAGAATGATGTGGAGGAAAGTAGGTATAGCAACTAGGACCTGGGCAGGGTGATATAAATGGATGGAGTGAACCTCAAAGGAACAGTTGCTGAGTAATGTTGGTCTGGAATTGGTAGTGAGGAGCAAGAAGTATGCCTCCTCCTCCTGGGCAAGTTGGGGACATGAGGGAAAATACATCCAATACTGGAGAGAACACAAGTGGATTTTACCCAGTCTGCCCTGACTTACTGGGTCCTTGTGCCACTAGAGCCCACTGCTGTAATCTGGTAGAAATCAGGCTATGGCTCTACCTGACCCCAAAAATTTCACTAGAAATTCAAGAAAGTCTCCCAGGGCAAGAACGGGGTCATCAAACAGTCACTATTGGTTCAACTCAAAATTAAGCCTGACTTGGGCTCAAAGAGCTCTTGCGCTGACTTTTCAGTACCAGAGGCAGTCTGCTGTTGGCCTGGGCAGCTGAGAAACAGGCAGGCAGACAAACAGAAACAGAGAGAGACAGAGATATAAAGACAGACAGAGAGAGACAAAGACAGAGAGAGATAGAGAGACAGACAGAGAAAGAGAGAGGCAGAGAGACAGAAGGGCAGAGGCTCAAAGGGCAAAATAATAGACATTTACATGATGATTTAAAATTTGCAAAATACTTTATATGCGCTAGCCCATTTGAGTATCACAACAATCCTACGAGATAGGTAGCATGGGCATTATTTATTATCCCTATTTTCAGAATGAGGAAACTGTGACTCAGGTAAGTCAAATAACCTGCCCGTTGTCACACAGAGAGTCAGTGTCAGAGGAAGATTCAAACCTGACTTCAAGATCAGCTCCCTAATGCTTCATAAAAAGTGAATCCTTCATGTCCCCCTGGAATGGAGGCAGCTAGATTAGAAGTGGGTCCTTGTGCTTGGCACATAGTAGTTAATACATATTGATTGATTGATTGATTGAGGGGAGATTCCACACACACACGCACGCACACACCCCTCTTTTGGATATCTTTGGAATATAGCCTTGTGCACAGGGAGGAGGATGTCAGTGATGACCCAGCGAAAGACACCAAGGGGTGGTCAGACAGGTGGGAGGAGCACCAGGAAAGTAGCATCGTCAACACCCAAGAAATCACTAGTTCCTAGGAGGAAGGCATGGTTGACATGGTCAAATGATGCAAAGAAGTCAAGAAGGATGAGGAATCATCAAGTCACAGAAATACAGAGCTGGAAGGGACCTCAGAGAGCATCTCATATAGCTTCTTTGTGTTACAGATAAGGAAACTGAGCCCCAGAGAAGAGGGTGGTCAAAAGAGAGAAAGATGGAGCACCTAGAATATTAGGAATGGGGCTGCTATTTCAATGGCATTTCTCTTCCTGCTGCCTCTCTCTCTCTCTCTCTCTCTCTCTCTCCAAATACTGACCCAATAGCCTTTCCTGACTCCTTATCATTCTGTGTTATTATTCCAACAAGGGCTGCTGCATATGGGACTGTGGGAGAGCCCTAAGGGTGGAGGAGAGCTCCGTTGCAGACAAGTATCTCTGGAGGAGACTAGTCCCTTCAAGAAGTCATGGTGGTAATCCTACTACACACGTAGTAATTAGTTGAGCCAGAATTCAAACCTAGGCCCTTTATAAAGTCCATAAAACGTGTGGAAAAAAAAAAGAAGAACTCATAGGGGTGTGTGTGTGTGTGTGTGTGTGTGTGTGTGTATGTGTGTATACATATATATATATATATATATATATATATGGATGGATGGATGTTGTTTTATTTTGTTTTGTTTTGAGGAAACCATATTCTGAAGTGCGATTGACCAAGTTTATTAAATACCTACTGCATATGGGTCACTCTGCTTTAGGATGCAGGGGTAACGATGAAGTGTAAGATATATGTAATTCTTGTTCTCAAGGAGCGTCCAGTCCTGTTGGAGAAAGAAGACACACCATGAGCATATCAATTTATTCATCTTAATGTTGTTAGTTAAGGGCCTGATGAGTGGCAGAGGCAATCAGAGATCCAGAGCTAAAAGGGACCTTAATGATCCCTCAATTTAACCCCGAATTTTACAGATGAGGAGCCTGAGTTCCAGACAGATCACGTGACTTGCCCAGGGTCTTCCTGACTCCAAGTCCAGCCCTCTCTCAATGATACCGCCATAGAAAAAGACTCCAGAGGTAGAAGAAGTCACCTTGGGCTTCACAAAAGCATCCCTTTCATGCACCACCTTCTTGCTACGATATCTTTCAAGGATTCATTCTCAGCTTCAAAACAGTTGGTTTCCAAATCCATGGGAAGGCTGTATATGGGAATGAGCCCTGGGTTTGGAGTCAGAGATCGGGTTTCCTATCCCATCCGTCCCTCATGCTTACTAGGGGTTTGACCATGGACAAATCATAACATCAGAGAATTAGAGCTGAAAGGAACCTCAAAGACCATCTAGTTCAATTCCCGCACTTCCTAGATGAGGAACTGAACTCCAAAGAGGTAAAATGACTTCCCAAGACTTATTTAGCTGCAAAGCATCGGAGGCAAGATTTGAACTTCTTTTCTCTAAGTCCAGTACCAAATCCATTACACCAGAGGTGTCAACCTCTGTACCTCAATCCTCCTGCAAAATCCTGAATGCAGCCACATAAGATTAAAATGTAATTGAAAAATATTTAACAAAATAAATCAAAAATATAATACAACATAGTTAACGTTAATTTGTGACTTTATAAGTCACGACGCAGCTTGCAGGGTTCCTTATGTTCGGGTTAGTGGCCTTTTCTAAATGAGTTTGACACGACTACAACATCTTGCCATCTTGCTTCTGTACACAAAACCTCTTTGAGCCTCAGTTTCCTCATTTGTGAAATGGTGATATTGATGTTTGCGCTATCTACATTATAGGGTTGTCATGAGGGAGAGAAATTTGCCAATCTTAAAGCACTGGGCAATCTTCTCAAATTTATACAAAGTGATTTCAGAACGTTTCTTTTGCTGCTCAATGATACCCTCTGGTGTTCGTTTTATGATTTCAGCCCTTAACTGAATTGCTCAGACTTCCACTTCTCCAGCTAAATAAGCTGTTAACTGTAACTCACCTTCATCAACACCATTTAGATATGAATTCCTCCAGGAATGCAGAAAGAGTGGGTCAGACAGCCCCTAGATTCTAAAAAAGGGGAAGAGAATAAGCATTTAAATAGCACCTACTATGTGCTAGGCCCGGCGCTAAGTGCTTAACACACATTATCTCATTTGAACCTCTCAACAACCCTGGGAGGTAGGTGCTATAATATTATTCCCATTTTATAGCTGAGAAAACTGAGGCAAATAGAAGTTAAGTGAGTTGCCCAAGGTCACGCATCTAGTTAGTATCTGAGGTTGGATTTGAACAGAGGTCTTCCTGACTCTGGGCCCTGCACTCGATCCACGCTACTGCCAGCTGCCTCTTCTCTTATTAAATCGCTCTCAGTGTCTTCCATGATAGTGATCTGTCAAAGAGGCAGCAAGGCATGGTTGCTAGAGAACTACCTTTGGAGTCATGAAGACTCGGGTTCAATGCTCATCTATGACAGACCCAGTAGCTGCGTGACCTTAAGCAAGTCACTTCTAAATCCTCCTAGATTACAACCAGCATAGCAGATGCTGATCTGGGTTGGGAGAGGGAGTCCCTTCACCAATGAAATCAGAGGTCTGGATTTTTTTTTTTAAGATTTGGTGTTGCTGTTCAGTTGTGTCCAATTCTTCATGAGTCCATGGATCATGCTGTTCATGAGGTTTTCTTGGAATTGTTTACCATTTCCTTCTCCAGTGGATTAAGGCAAACAAAAGGTGAAATGGCTTGCCTAGGGTCACACAGCTGGTAAAGGTCTGAGGCTGAATTTGAACTTGAGCCTTTCTGACTCCAGGCCAAGTGCTCTGTCCATTGAGCCGCCTAGCTGCCTCTTTAGCAGAATGGAGTGGTGGAAAAAGCATTGGGTTGAGTCTAGCTCTGTTTCTGCTGCTACCTTGGTGTTAAAGTCACCTAACTCCTTTGAGATTGCTTCTTTATATCCATATCAATATTTTCTTATAAATATGTCACAATAATAACAACACTTTAAGATTACGGAGTGCAAGAGTTCTATGAACAGAGAAGGATCAGGGCATATTTTAACGAGACCTGGATTTGGAGTCAGAGAATTGGGGTTTGAGCCCTGTCTGTGCCCCAAGTCACTATGTCATCTTGAGTGAATTATTTAACTTCTTTTGTCCTCATTTTCCTCATCTGTAAAAGGAGAGATTTGGGCCGGATGATCCCTACGGTTCCTTTCAGATCTAGAGTGATGATCCTTAACCATTCCCTTCCCCTGTCAATCTCCTTAGCAGTGTCTCAGGCACCATACCTAGAGGAAGAAAAACTGAGTACTGAAATGAAGGCCTAATGTCATCCTGGGGCTTCAGACAACAGGAATGGCACAGAGCTAAGTGCATGACCCTAAGGAGTGATCTTCTCTGGGTGTGCCTTGTCTTCCGTCATTCAGGGATTGTGTCTCCTAAATCATGTGTCACCATTTACCAAGCTTTGACCTTTCACTGTAATGCTTGTGATTTGTGATGTTACAAAATAATGGAGAATAGAATCTTCTAGTATTCAAAATATGTGCAATTACAAAAATATTTAAAGCATCCTTCATTATATTCCCACACACATTCACACACTGCATTGTATGCTAAGTGACTGAGTACCTTGCCAAGCCCAAATCATAGTGCTTTTTTCAACCAGTTGTCACTTCATAAAACTTAATTAAAATTGTGTTCCTGGATCCTGATTGCAGCCAGGTGGTGCAATGGATAGAGCTCTGGACTGAAATCAGAAAAGACTCATCTTCCTGAGTTCAAACCTGGCTTCAGACACTTACCAGCTGTGTGGCCCTCAGTTAACTCAGCTTCCTCATCTGTAAAATGAGCTGGAGAAGGAAATGGCAAACCACTCCAGTATCTTTGCCAAGAAAATGGGGTCACAAGAGGCAGACACAACTAACAACACCCAGCTAGTAAGTGTCTTAGTTTAGATGTGAACTCAGGTCTTCTAGCATTTGTATACTACTTTAATATTTACAAAGCACTTCACAAATAATATCCCATTTGCTCCTGACAGCAACCCTGGGAGGTAAGTGCTATTATGATCCCCATTTTAAAGATAAGGAAATTGAAGCAAACAGAGGTTAAGTGACTTGCCCAGGGTCACATAACTACTAAGTGCTTGAGGCTGGATTTAAGCTCAGATCTTCCTTACTTAGGCTTGCTGCTTCACATATATGCCATTAGTGGACATGCCCAGACCATGTGCGAGGATGGGTCTGTACTGTGGCCAATTCTGATGACAGGACCAGTAAAGAAGACTGTGTCTCCACAGAAAATAAAAAAGAAAATAAAAGAAATACTGAGCCCATGCCCTGGCCAAATAGGGCCTGTCCTCAAGGAGTTTACATTTGATTTAGCAAATGAATGAGATATGTTATGGAGTCTTAATAAAGGGCATATTTCAGCCAGAGTGACTTGACCACAATTGTGCTTCAGAATGTCACTGTTATCAGTTGGTCTCTCATGTAGCTCTGTCAGGATGATGGAAATATAACACATTTTCATTTCACTGGGGGTTCTCCCACTCTACATGAAAATACTGACTTTTCTTTAAAAAAAATTTTTTTTCAGATTTGAATTTGCAATGGAAACCTATGAAACACTGAAGATTGAAAATGCCTTGCACTTTGGTCGAAATTATCTCTTTGTAAACGCAAAGACATACTTCAATTTTGCAGTTGATGAAAAGGGCCTTTGGATTATCTATGCTTCAAGTCTGGATGAGTCCAGTATCTTTGTGGCCCAGCTGGAGGAAAGCACCTTTTCGGTCCTCCAGTACATCAACACCACGTACCCCAAATCCAAAGCAGGCAACGCCTTTGTTGCCTGTGGCATCCTCTATGTCACAGACACCAAAGACATGAAGATAACCTTTGCTTTTGATTTGTTACAGAGGAAGCAGATCAATGTGAGTTTTGACCTAAGAACTTCACAGTCTGTTCTTGCCATGTTAGCTTACAATTTGAGAGATCAGCATCTATACACATGGGAAGATGGCTATTTAATGCTATATCCTGTTCAGTTTTTGTCAGCCATGGGAAACAAATGATGGTTCTTTCAGAATAGTCCAGGATCTCTTTGTCCCTCAGTATATTTTAACCTCAATATGGAATATTTCCATCCCAACCTAAAATGGGTCATTTAGGGTAGCTGGGTGAATAGAAAATAATCCAGGGATATATACATATATGTATATGTATAACAAAAAATCCAGCAATATATATATATATATATATACATATACATAGTAAGAGTTTCATAATTACTTGTTGATTGATTGATTTCCCAAATAATTATAGTTTATATAGAGATCTCTATATTTGTATAGAGATCTCTCACTCTTTATATATTAGCTACAATGTTTTGTTGATAGGGAAATCAATCAATCAACAGGCAATTATTAAACTCTTGCTATGTGCCAAGTACTATAAACCTTAGGGACACAAGGACAAAAGTGGAAGTGCCTGTCCTCAAGGAGATTATATTCTATTTAGCAAATGAATCAATCTCCTTTAAAATTTGATTCCTTAGTGGTGAAACATTGGACTAAGTCAAAAGACCAAGATCATAGTCCCAGGTCTGACTCTTAACTATCTCTGTGATCTTAGACAGATTACTTCACCATTTTGACCCTCAGTTTCCTCATCTTATCCACTGAGGAGGTTGGACTAGGTGGTTTCTGTATAGGGTCCCTTCCAAGCTATGATAATCTATGATTTTCAACTCCCTGGATGAAGATGGTATTGATAATGACAAGGATTGCTCCCCAGTTTTGCCATGAATTTGCCAAATTACATGTGAAATAATTGAAATTTATTAAAATTTCCCATGAATTAATGAAATTGATTGCTTGAGTAATGAATTTACAAGTACCTGGTTAGGTATTGGTTACCTTTGGAAGTTGACTTAATTCTTGGAGGTTGCTAACGTCTATCTTGGAGCTGATTTAGTATTCTACATGGAATTTGTGCAGGTGGGGGAGAAACTAAGTCAGCTGTACTTTTCTGTCATGCTTAATTTACTCAGCACCATGAATAGCAGAAACCCAGAAGAATTGATATTTGCTCCTTGTTCAGCAGTCAATTCAGCAGACAGTTGTTTCTAGGTTTCTACTGATTTGGGGATCCTGTATGTTTGTGGTAGTGAATCATTATGACTAAGGCCTTGGGTCATTCAGCTCTGTAGTCATCTTGATAGGTCTCAGAATTTCTAAAATGGGACCCTAGTGGGCTGAAATCTGGTTCAATGTACACATGAAGGCACTTCTGTACCCATCAGGGAAAAGGTATTCTGTATTCTGAGTAAGCCTGATACTCTGACTTATTAATCAGCCTGAGATTTTGTAAACCTAAGGAGGGGAGCCCTCAGAAGGTTTTGTGGTATAATTTTTTGGTGTTTTTTTTTGGGGGGGGGCGCTTAGAGGGAGATAAGGGAGAAAGTAGGATAGGTAAAAAAGTGTTTGCCTTACCCTACAACAAGAGTAGTCACTGGAGGTGGCTTTCTCACTTTTTCAACTTGGGAAGATATAGTGCTGCCCTACAAAGATGGGAAAAAATAATTAGCCTAAAAAGCATTGCCATTATCTCTATTTTCTGCTACTCAGATAGACATTCTCTAGATTTGTACTGTAATATACCCAAAAGAGAGGAAAAAGATGACTTCAAATCAACATAATTTCTTTATATTTCTTGGCATAGAGACATCTGGAAATCATTTGTTCCAACATTCTGGTCAGGCCTCAAGCTCTAAATGATTGGAATACCCTACCGTTTAGGTGGCTTAAAGCTAGCTAGCTATGTCATGCTCCTTTGCCTAGACTCAACATCCAAGCAACCAGTTGATTTTCTGAAAAAGCCGGTCAGATTAGTTACAAGTGATGCTATGTTGATAGAACATTCAGTTGGATTGGCTGATTTTTTTTTCACTTTACAATCAGTTGTGTTGATGTCATGTAGACACAGCTCAAAGTCATTCTTTCCAGCAGCATATTGTGTAACCTTGAACAATACTGTCCTGTGTCCAAGGTCACACTGTATCTAGTATTTAAATTTTCGTATCATGGCATTTTTTCTCTGTCTCATTTCTAGTTAATACTGGTGTTATTTTAAAATATTTTAAGAGATTCTTTGCTGTTGAAATTCTTATATGGAAACATGAATCTTGTATGTCAATGGACAGTTATTTCTGTTTTAATACAGATGACATATGAATCAATGAACTTCAATGAAGACAAATTGAGTTCTAAAAAAAAAAAAGGCACCAGATTCTATTTCTCAAACATGAATGATCTTCCAACCCAACAAGCACTTAGCTTATTAAGTACTTGCTATATGTAAGTCACTATCCTAGGCAATGGAAATGAATGACCCAACATAAAACCCATTCTTATCCTCAAGGGGTTTGTGTTCTACTGGGGCTTAAATAAAACACATATGCAAATAATGTTGTTATATGATAATTTGAGGTAAAGGGAAAAACCACAATGAGGCTTCCAGTAGAGACTTCCAACATGTGAACTGAGTCTTGAAAGTAATAGGGTTCTAAGAAACAGATTGAGAAAGGTGTGCACTATAAGCATGAGAAGGTAGAAAATGTTCAGGGAACAATAGGACAGTACTGTCCCCTTAGCTGTGGATAAAGTATCTGCATTCCTTTCTGTACATTTCATCACTTTGAGACAAGAGTTTTGTTGACTCAGCTTACCAATGATACCTTTTCTCCCTTTGTGACAAAGTAATAGGAGGTCAATTGAGTCTGACCATGGCTGAAAAGTAAAAGTAGGTCATTTTATAATCTGGTTGACTAAGAAAGCTCATGTTTTCACACATTGGGGGAAAAAATGATTATATTCTTGTTTTCCTGCATTGGCTATAAATCCTTAGGTTTCCTATTAAGAAAAAAAAAAAGAAATAAGCAGTCTAATTTTGAAAATTCTAGAAAGAACTTTAGTACTGTTTTAAATGATTTCCATCATTCCAACCTTTTCTGTGGTCCTCTTTGGAAGCCCAGGGAAGTCTATGGATGCCTTCTTAAAATAGTGTTTTAAATGCATTTTAAAAAAAAATACCTAATATTACAAAGAAAACTAGTCATACTGAATTGCAGTTATTAAAATATTTTTTAAAAACAAGTTCACAGATACATACCCCTTAAAAACTCTTGGCTTAGAGATCTGATTAGCTTTTAGACACATCTGAAACTTTTTAGTTTCTTGGAACTGTAGAACCAAACCAAAGAATTTCCTAGCACTGGATTAATCTAAAGCAGATAGTGTCACATTTAAAAATAAATAAAACATTCCCTCAACACCTAAAACTTATACCAGGTTGAATCTTCAAAAGCCACTTCTCTTTATACATGAAAAGCCTCCTACTCCTACTCAAGACAGGTGGCTCTGCTATCTACTTATCCACTGAGTACCAGGTGGTTGTAGCTACAAAGAGTTTCTGGGCCCAAACAGCTCATGGAGAAGGTTTTATACACACACACACACACACACACACACACACACACACACACACACACACACACACACACACACATTATATATATATACCACAACCACCTGCAGGTTTTTGACCTTCATAAAAAATGTCTGGGGAGGGTTGGCCATCCAGGAACTAAGGCTGCAAGTGAGACAAGCTGATTCCTCAAGAGTTAGTTGTCATTTTGCTATCATTTTCTGGGTTAACTTCACTAAGTCTATTTTGGCCGTATCTCTGTGATGACAAAATGTCCAAGTGAAAAGTGATTGATGGGATTCTCACTTCTCAGCCAGATGTCTCGCTCCAATATATCATGCAAAGCCATAGACGTCTATCTGTGATCAAGGATTATGTGTAACAAGACGAGTGATGGTAAATGGGTTGTTTTGGCTGTATTTCATGTTAACATTAATCAAATCACTTAATGAAATGCTAATGGATGGGCGCAGCCTTATTTTAAAGTGAGTATTTGTTGTTTTTGCCTTTTGACCTTTTAACACATAACTTTCAAAAGAAAGAAGCTCATTTCCTACCACGGTGTTTTGGGTACAATGTAAGTTCATTGTTCTTCATCAGACCCTCAATTTAGAGGTTTTCCAGTCCAGTGCCCTCATTTTACAGATGAGGCAGCTGAGGCCCAGAAAGGTGAAGACTTGCCAGGTTAACACAACTGGGAATTGCCTGAGGTAGTATTTGAACCCACGTCCTCCTGACTCCCCATCCTATCCACTACACCATAGTGGCTCTAAGGGAGTCCATAAGAACTACTATATCCCTTCCAACAGTGAGAAATCTTTGTTACATAAAGTGTGTTTCCTGTGACCCCAAAGGACAAAAACACAAACTCTGTAGATGACTGTGTCTACCCAGTATAAAATGAAGGGGAAAGCTGGTAATCAGTCAGCATAAACAGCTACCCTTTTGGCCACCAGATTACTCTATCTGACTAATTGTTACCTATTTGATTGATTTCATTGGGATGATAAAATCAAAGACTTCGACTTGGAAGAGACCCTTAGAAGTCACATAGTCCAACCATTTCATTTTACAGATGAGGAAACTGAGGGCAAGAGAGGGTGTGGCTCACCCAAGGTAACAGGTAATAAGTAGCAGAAAGTTAATTGGATCATAGAGATGATTGAAACAACTGGTCTCCTCACCACAAAAACAAAACAAAACAAACAAAAAAACTGTCTCTCTGCCTGTCCAAGGCATTTAAAGGGGCACCAAGGATGAAGAAACAAAATTAAGAAAATGGTCCCATAGAAATGCATCTACTATATCTCTCCCCCACTATCCCACCTGACAAATTCCTTACTAAGCCATAATCAAGCCCTGCTAATGTCATTTGTATTTATAGTATTTTAAAATATCAAAGAAAATGTGTCAAAGAAAGCAAATGGATGGAACTGATGATCCTTTGGTTAAGTTTGACCATTGCCATATTACTCATCCCACTGTTTATTTTAAGAATATTCAACATCACTACAGAGAAAAAACAATCTGCTAAGACCTTCCTCCAGGATAGGAACAATTTAATAACAGGTGGGTGAAATCCAAAAGTGACAGCATTGGTTTCCAAAAACCAGTTTGCCTAGAGTCTCCTTGGTGTAGTAACCTACTTGTCTTTGAATTTTGGCCACATTCTAATGTTTCCTCCTTAGACTATGAACTCTGAATCACAGAACTGAAAAACCTAGTCCAATTCAATCTTACAGATGAGGAAACTAAGGTCTAAGTGAAGTGACTTGGACAAGGGCAAACTAGAACTCAGGTCTCCTAATTTCCAGCTTCCTTCAACCATACCCCCCTACTTCGCATAAGTTTCATCTTTTACCACCAACCTCCTCCATCTGGGTGCAACCTCATAAATGGGAAGTCTTCACTTAAGAAGAGAGCAAAAAGGAAATTCTGGTAAAATCAAGAAGTCTTCCTCCAAGTAACTAGTAATTATTAGCAGGCAGGGAGATTTAGGAGACAAATCCTGAACTCTGAAGCTCCCTTCTCACCTACAGCAGCATATGTTAAGCAATTTGCAATCCTGTTTATTATCCATTTGGCTTAAATTCAGTTCAATCAATGAAAGGTGCCCATATGAATTGAAAATGTGCCATTTAAGAACCTGTGGCCTCATCAACAGAATTAGCTCACTAATGGTATCAATAATAAGAGAAATGAATTGAATATATAGGTGCCTCCTTCTCTGTTACTTTTAAAGTGTTTGACAGGGTTCCTGTTGTAGCAAACACGTTTAAAAAGAATCATTCTTCATTATTATTTTCATGTCTCTGTGGATTTCCTAAAAACAACGATTTGTCGATCCAGTCAAGTAAATTGTAGAGACCAAATAATTTTGTACATTAAGATCTGATAAACTCATCTCTTTGATCTTAAACTCCTTGTGATCATGTCTTACCCATATTTATATTTCCTATACAACTTAGCATAGAGCACTACCCATGGTTGGAAATACATAAATATTTACTGAATCAATATTTAACAGTACATAAGAAAATATTTGATAATACACTTCTTGAGAGGTACAGCAATAAGCAATAATTATCCTTTAAGTCCTTTCAATACTTCCTACACAAACATCCCAACCACCAGGTTGTTTTGGTAAATGTTTAACAACCAGCTCTCCAGAGGGAAAAAAGTGCTCACAATACACTTGTTTAGTCTGCATTTTTAACATTTTCTCCATCACTTTCTGAGGGTAGCTAGGTTGCACAGTAGATAAAGTACCAGATCCGGAGTCAGGAAGCCTCATCTTCCTGAGTTCAAATCTGGCCTCAGACATTTACTAGCTCTGTGACCCTGGACAAGTCACTTAACCCTATTTGCCTCAGTTTCCTCATCTGTAAAATGAGCTGGAGAAGGAAATGGCAAACCACTCTAGTATCTTTGCCAGGAAAAACCCCAAAGGGACTCACAAAGGGTAGGACTTGACTGAACAACAACCATCACTTTCTGAAGTCTACACAATCAACAAAAATCAAGACCAATTTGTCATTTCCCAGATGTATACACTAAATTACAGTTATTACACTGAAGCTTCCAACACATCCCTGCAACCACCTAAATAAAACAGCCTTTTAACACCGCACTGAAACACACCATCTCCTTCATTAGATTGGGAGGTCTTAAGAGTAGGTATTGTCTTATTTCCTTTCTTTGTATCTCTCCTGGGCTAAGTAGAGTCCATAGCAGGGAAGGTGTTCCATGAATGCTTTCCAACTGACTGACCATCAGTTGAAAAAATTCAAGACAGAAGAGGAAAGGGTGAGGGTGGTATATATACTTCCCTTCTTCTCAACTAGATTCATAATACTTCTTAGTGATCTAGTAGAATTGCCTCACCAAAGCTGCTCCATCTCTTAGGTCCTACAGACTGAGAATTTGACTATTAGCAATGTGTTCACTTAAAAATTTTTATTGATATCTTATGTCCTTACATGCATTCATTCATTTCTGACTATATCTCTCCCTCACCCTTACAACAAATAATAAAAAATGTTCAGAACTAAGCAACTCATCAAGAATCTGACAGTAATGTTCCACACTCAAGTCTCTCACCTCTGCAATGGGAAGGAGGTATATTTTCTCATCTCTTCTCAGGGGCCAAGATTAATCATTATAATTACATTGTATTCAGTTTCACTTCTCCCCATCTATTTCATTTTTGTAGTCAGTATGTATGTATAGTTTCCCAGGTTACTTAATTCACTCTGTATCAATTCAGGTGACATCCCATGCTTTTTTTAATTCTTCCTAATCATTGTTTTTGAAGATGCCATACATCATTTAGGTATCAGAATTTGTTTAGCCATTCCCAGTCATTAGGCATTTACTTTGTTTCCAGTTCTCGGTCACCACAAAAAGTGTCATTATCAATACTTTGGTGGCTAGGGATCTGTAATTTCATTTGCATAGGGAACTCCTAGATAAGGATATGCCTTTCTCTATAACTCATAGTCTTAATGAGTTGCCTGGGGCACTGAAAGAATAAGTGATTTATAAGGTCAACACAGCCTAGTCTAGCTGGCTTTGAGGTCAAATCTCTATCGACTATACCTTATTGCCTTTCTGCTTTGCTATTTTTGACTTCCTTGGAGTATATGCACAAAGATATGTGTCAAAGGGCATGGACATTTTAGCTTCTTAATCCCAAAATTATTTCCAGAATGGTTGAACCAATCCGATAATCCCTCCAATATTTACTATTCCCATTTTTTTTGGTGGTCATTGTCTATTTACTGGGTGTGAGATGAAACCTCAGAATTGTTCTGGTTTGCATTTGTCTCGTGACTGATGATCTGAAACAATCTTTTATGTGGTTGGTCATAGTTTCACAATATTTTTGAGAACTGTTTGCTCATTCTTTGACTACTTTTGTATTGGGAAACAGTTCTTGGTCTTATATATTTGTTAGTTCCCTATATATTTTAGGTATCAGATTCTCATCAGAGATAAAAGTATCCTCTCCGTATTCGTTTTAACAAAACTTTAGCCTAACAAAGAGTTTGGAGTTCCTTCATTGTTTGATTCTCCCCAAACTCAGGGATGTGTCACAGGGGGAGATCTTTTTCTATATTCAATTCTGTATCAAATTGGCAAGGGCTAGATGCACTCCACAATTTGGGTTTGATAGCTTAAGTGGACTACTAATTCTTTTGATCACCATTAAAAGTCTACATCCACCCAAATTTTAATGATATCCAGCAGTTTTAAAACTGCTTTTCCTTACTGGTTAAAATACTTGAGCTGAGCCAGCAGATTCAGGATGTTATCTTAGATGTACCTTGTCTTCTTAATATCCTTGGACTCAAGACTTAACTAGAGTAAACATGAGGCATATAAAAGGATCTCCTGAGGAAGCTTTAGGCTAGATAAATCCTGACCCAAATCCGGCTCCCCTTTAAAGGGCCACAAGATGAGCCCAATAAGGGAAATCAGAGCAAACCTGCAGGGGTTCTCACTGAAATCTTGGTGTCATGTTGTTTCCCAAGCAGAGGTATGGGATATGGCAGCTCTTCTGATGTTGACTGTGGTTCAACTGAAGTAAAATAAATAAATAAGCCCCTCATTTCATGGTACAGGATAGACTACCAGCTCTGGGGTCAAAAGAACTGGGTTGAAATCCAATCTCTGATGACCTTGGGTGAATCATAACCATGAACCTCTGCTTCTTCACCTGTAAAATAAAGGGAATTGGAGGTCTTCTATGGGTGCAACCAAGATGGTGGAGTAAAGAAGCACTCAATTGAGCTTTGCCAATATTCCTCTCAAAACAACGTTAAAATAACACCTCAAATTGAATTCTAGTGTAGCAAGGCTAACAAAAGATCAGAATAAGACATTCTTCCAAGATGACACAGGAAGCTGGAAAGAAAGATCTGTGACACAGGGACAGGGACAGGCTGGCTCAGAACCCATGTGGATGAAACACTGTGGAGGAACAAGGTGGTGGAGACAGAAATAACAGTAGTTTTGGGAGCTCTCAAGCCAGAGACAGTAAGGGGACCTGGCAACAAGTCAGAGATTATAGGGGACCCCTATGCTAGTACTCGACACAGGACCAGATGTTGTTTGGCAATTCCATTGCCTATTCCCACCTCTAGATCACAGTTCAAGGATAGAGAGGAGCACTTTTGGTCAAGAGAGAGTGGAAGCCCTGAAGGGTAAGTATCACTTCCAGTCCTAAGGGAGGAGTGGCCCTGAAAAGCAGTATCAGTAGCAATCCCAGGGGATCCGGGGCCTTTCCTGAAGAAGGACCAGAGTGCAGACCAAGAGAGCAGTGACCACACCTCTCCCCAGATCACACCACCTTGGAAGCACCAAACATTTCCAAAACCCCAGAACTAGCTCTGAAAACAGCAGTGCAGAAAAAGCTTGAAGCAGGAGACAGTGGCCATACTCCACCCCCCATGTCAGGAAGAGAGAATAACTTTGACATAAAGTTAAAAATAAAAAAATAGGGTCAAAAAATGAACAAACAAGAACAAAAAAGAACCTGCCCTTAAAAAGCCACTATGGTGACAGAAGATCAAGATACAAACTCCAAAGAAGATGATGGAGTCAAAACAGCTACAAGCATAAAAGAAAAACTGTGAACTGCATAACAAGCCCAGCAAAAATTCCTGGAAAAAGCTAAAAAATTAGTTTCAAAATCAAGTAACTGTGGTAACGGAAAAATTAGATAAAGAAATGAAAGCAAAGAGAAATGAAAAGACATGAAAAGACAATTAACAGCTTGGTAAAAGAGGCACAAAAAATACTGAAGAAAATAATACCTTAGAAAAAAAGGATTGGCCAAATGGAAAAAGAGATACAAAATTTCACTGAAGAAAAGAACTTCTAAGAAGTAAAATTAACCAGGGCAGCTAGGTGGCACAGTGGATACAGCACTGGCCCTGGAGTCAGAAGGACCTGAGTTCAAACCTGGCCTCAGACACATAACACTCAATAGCTGTGTGCCTCTGGGCAAGTCACTTAACCCCAATTGCCTCACCAAAAAAAAAAAAAAAAAGTAGAATTAGCCAAATGGAAAAAGAGGAGCAAAAGCTCACTGAAGAAAATAATTCTTTAAAAATTAGAATTGGGCAAATGGAAATTAGTGACTCCATAAGACATCAAGAAACAATTGTACAAAGTCAAAAGATTGAAAAAGTGGAATAGATTAGGCACATAAGACACAGTAATAAAGGACCATATCAATCTAGTACATAATAAACCCAAAGATTCAAACTTTTGGAACAAAAAGCCATTATTTGAAAAAAAAAACTGTTGAGAAAACTGAAAACCAACATGGCAGAAACTGGGAATAGACCAACATCTCACACCATATATCAAGATAAAGTAAAAAATGAGTACATGATCTACACATAAAGGGTGATACCATAAGTAAATTTGGAGAGCATGAAATAGTTCTATCTGTCAATCTATGGATAAGAGAAGAATTTAGGATCAAAGAAAATATAGAGAGCATTGCAAAATGTAAAACAGATTTTGATTATATATTAAAAGGTTTTTGCACAAACAAAACCAATGCAACCAAAATTAAAAGAAAAAAACTGGGGGGGGGCAATTTTTGCAACAAGTATCTCTGATAAAAGCCTCATTTCTCAAATACATAGCGAACTGAGTCAAATTTATAAAAATACAAATCATTCCCCAATTGATAAATGGTCAAAGCACATAAACAGGTGGTTTTTCCACAAAGAAATCAAAGCTTTCTATAGGCAAATGAAGAAATGCTCTAAATCACTTTTGATTAGAGAAATACAATTAAAACAACTCTGAGGTACCACCTCACATCTATCAGATTGGCTACCATGACAGAAAAGGAAAATGAAAAATGCTGGAGGGAATGTGGAAAAAGTGGGACACCAACGTACTGTTAATGTTGTCCAGTCATTCTGGAGAACTTAAGAACTATACCCTTTTGACCCAACAATAGTACTAAGTATCCCAAAGAGGAAAAAAATGGAAAAGGATTTTTTGGTAAAAAATATTTTTAACAGTTCTTTTTGTGGTGGCTAAGAACTGCAAATTGAGAGGATGCCCAACAATTGGGTAGTGGTTGAAAAAGTTATGGTATATGACTGTGATGGAATACTATTGTGCTATAAGAAATGACAAGCAGGATGGTTTCAGGAAAACCAGGAAAGTTGTACATGAACTGATGCAAAGTGAAGTGAGCAGAACCAGAACACTGTACACAGTAACAGCTATATTATAAGGATGATCAAAACTGTGAGACTTAGGTATCTGATAAAGACAATGATCCAAGACAATTCCAAAGGACTCACGATGGAAAAATGTTATCTACCTCCAGAGAGAGAACTGATAAACTCTGCATGCAGATTGAAGAAGACTTTTTCTTTTCACTATTTTTCTTTGTAACATGGCTAATATGGAAATATGTTTTGCACTTCACATGTATAATGTCAATATGTGGTTTTCTAAGTCAATATGAGTCCACAGGGATCCTTCTGTACAGGTTAGTGGCACCTGTTGCTACTTGAGTTATGACACAACTGATGTAGATCACTCCTAGGGTAGAGTAGAGGGCAGAAAAAGCTGAACAAAAGGATAGAATTGGAAAGTTGACTTTTTTTCAGAATTTCCTTGGACAGCTCTTGTGTGATTTCATTCCTTTGTTAGAATTGGTAGAAATTCCCCAGTTACTATGGACCCATATTCAGAAATAAAAACCTCATTAAATAGTCACATTTTAAAAATCTGATTGACAAGTCAGGCCACCACTCCCTTCTATTTTTATAAATTGGGTTGGTGATAATTCTTTCTTCTAAAAATGTTAAGGATGAAAAAGGTGGGATTTTGAAAATAAAGTGTGCTACTAAAGTTACAAATACCTTCTCCTTGAAGTTGTCAAAGACCTATTTGCAACACTTTGTTGTTTCTGTTTTCAACTTAACATGCAAGAAGATCCCCACTCTCCCGTTTTTGCCTTTTTTTCTAAGTTCTATTGAATCCGTATTTCCCCAAGGTTCAGAGGTTTTAAGTAAAGGATTAAAAAGAGATGGGATTGGCCACCTCTAAGATCAGTTTCTTTTAAACCCAAGAAGTAGGTTTCAGTGACTACTTTTGGGTCAAAGGTCCATGGTCACTTGGAGATAAAGCAATCTTATTTTCTAACAAATGCTTGAAACTGTTCTCCCACTGATGTCAGGCACCTAAAACAGTATCCACACAGCAGATTTCTCACTTATTAAGCCTAGTAGCACTAGATACTAAAGGAAACTAATGAGCTCAGCCTTTATTCATTTGAGGCTCAAGCAAATTGAAAAGTTGTCCCAGGTTGCCAAAGAAGTTGCAGGCAAAAGGTGGTAAAACTGGTCTGCTTGAATTTAACAAACGTACCAAGGTGAAACTTTAACAAACAACATTTATTTTTCTTTTACATATGTATTTCACAGTCTGTACTTCACATAGCTTTCAAAGAAAGGTGCTGCTATGCCATTACATCTTACTATTACTGAACAAGCATTGACATTCTCATTAACATAATAAGACAATTTGCTGGTTAACATTTAAATACACAGACACCAGTTCCAATATCTCAAGAACATTTTTGGTCATAACCAAGGAATTACATCAAAATATGACAACATTTGCAAATATATTACAAGCAAATAATATTTAACTCTGCATAGTTTATACAATATGTGGTGGTAATAAATAATATCACCAATCTCATCAACTATTTGTTAACTGGCCACAAAAAAGCCCAACATTCATTTGAAGTGTGGCATTGTACGCTCCATTGGTGTGATTTTAATATAGCTTTAAAAGTGGTATCTTTTTTTTTTCTTGGATACAAGAAAAAAGTACTAAACTGGACTAAGAAAACAAGTTTTGGTTCACTTACAAATATTCCATGTTCACATGTTACATTCCTAATGTGAAGGCAAGTATTTAAATAGAAAATCTAGCAGTCAAAAAAACGTGAATGTACGAACCGGAAAGAAAACATTGCATTTAAGTTCGCGTTTATGTGCAGGTTACAATACTAACCCAGTAGAAACACTAAAAGGAAAAAAATTTCAGCAGAAAAAAACAGATGGGTCTCTCTCTGCAGTACATGGTTTACTCTGTTCCATAGTTAAATGTTTTTTGTTTTTTGTCTGGTGACCTGGAACTCCTAATACCTTCATTAACAAGATCCTATCCTTCATTACAACAAATAAGAAAATTGCAGGCATGCTTTCAATCAGTGGCAAGAACTGGAAGAAGAACCTGAATCAGTATCAACATTTTAGGATTTTATTTTATCACAGTGCTTTTCACCACTGTGGCCTGTTAGTTGCTATTGCTTTCTGAAACAGGTTGGTAAATGCCATAAAGAATGCTAACCCTTCACTACACTAGGTATAATTTTTCAATACATTAAGTCATTACAATACAGTGCATGCACAGCCATCCTACCTGCCTATAGAGAGAGGCAGGCAATGCTCAAAATAAGTCAGCTGCTTTAATCAAATTCGATGTGAACAAAGATTTGCAGTATTTTGTACTGTTTTCAATTTGTCAAAAACAGCTCAGAAAGCACAATTAGTTCTCTTACTGGATACTACTGCAGCTTTTTAAAAATTGAAAGGTACATATAAAAATAATGCCCAAATCCATAAGTTTACAGAATGTCAAAAATGCTATTGGGGATGTTAAAAGCATTGGGTAAAACCCTCATCTTCAGTGTGCCATCTGCTCCACAGGAGAAAAGTCGATTGCCTGGAACTATTTCAATCTTCATGACTCCAGCCCCAATATTTCTGAATATGGATTGTTTGGCATGTTCATTTTTAAATGAATGAATTAAGCCATGGCCTGTCAATCTCCACACCTATTTGAAAAGAGGGTATTATAAAATTAGTTGAAGAAACTTTCAGTTATTAAGAATTTAATTTAATTTAAGAAATGAAACAATAGAAACTGTTATATTGTTCCAATCAAGGTTCCCTTCCCCACTTTCCCAACTTCTCCAATTAAATTTCCACATTCCCACACAGTGCAGCTTCTCTAACACTGACATGCCTCTTTCCCAAACAGCTTTACTTGGCAACAACATCAAAAGTCTCAGTCACAATCCTATGAAGCTTAAGATCTTTCATTCATATTTAAAATTACACAGAAATTATGGAATTTTTTTTTCAATTCAAAGATCCGCCCACTTGATTTATCCTTAGATATTCTCTCTTCTGACAAGGTGGGATATAGATAAGCAAAAGAAAACATTTCAGACAGAAGAAAGAACATAATCAATCAATCAATGCATATTTATAAGCCTACAAGGTGTCAGGTGCTATGTATGATGACAGGACTAAGCTTGGAGTGTGTGAAGGAGACCAGTTTGAATAGAACAGGGTCACTTTCCAATAACCACCAAGCTGCCATCACTCTTCACTGGTCTCCCACTCTCTACGCTAGGGCAACATTGGTAGGGAGAGAAGAAATATGGCTGAGTCGCTCTTATGCTCCGTATGCTCCAACTCTGGAGGCCAAGGCAAGGTCAGCATCATCCACTACTCGGGAGAAAGGTTGCCCAGTTCCCTTTGTCCGTTAATGGCAAATGCCACAGCCTCAGGCAAGGACAAAAAATGACAAATTGCCTAACAATTCTTCTTTACCCAGAGCAACTGATATGTATTTGTTTGTTTGGAAGGGAGAGGGAAGAGACCTTCGGACTCCTGTCTGCCTCTCAAGATGACAATACAGGTTCATCAACAGAGACAGGAACAATTAAAGAAGCACCTAGAAATATACCACTAAGGATAACAATCTGTGTGTTGTTAGATGATTTGAAATCCTGAACAATCATGGAGAATTCTTAAAGATTTGCCCAGTAAATTGGCCTTGGCATAGATGATAGGTCCCACCAAGACTAATTAAAATCAGAGGATCACATGGTCAGTAGGTCGCCACTTCCCTGATTCTTGCCCTGGAACACTCTGGAACCACAGCTCTATTCAATGACAAGATTTCGATACTGAGATATGACATGGGGAGAAGAAGTGAAGGGTCACACATAATAGGTTAGGGCATTCCAAAAATCAAGTAGGCCAAAGAGAAAGTCTAGAGAGATCAGCTAAGGCAGAGATAAGGAATCCAGAGGAAACTAAAGAACAAATGGCCAGGGACTCAGGAAAGAGATGGGGCATGAAGGGTATAACAAGCCAAAGGCACTAGAAGCAAAAACTGAGCTTGCTCCGAGGTAAAAGTCTTTGTGAATGAAGGGCTCCTTATTTCGCTCTTGCTCAGGGCCAAACCTCGTCTCCAAGCACCAGCAGGCCCAGATGGAAGGAGAGAGTCTCATAGTGTCAGACAACTCCTGAGTCTGGGCTTCCCTCCTCCAACCTCTACTGAAAGAGTTTTTTAGGAAAATCTGCCCACAAATAATTGGGATATTGTACTAACTCACAAAATTATCTGGAAATTACAAACACACTTAACAGGTGAAATCAGTCATATTGCTACCAAATGAACATTCAAATATCTTTTTAAAATGACTAACCTGTGGAAAACAGTTAAGAGGCATACTTGTTAACATCACCACAAATAATCTAAAGGAAACTAATTTTGCAACTTAAACATTTTAAACATATGGCTACAAATCAGTGTTTTCTGTAGCAAGTCACCACATTTTGAAAGCATTAAGTTTTTCCCCAGACTATGTCTAGCATTACATAATTCAATAATTTCTGTTTTCTTAATTATTAATAATAGCTCAAAATTATATATCACTTTAAAGTTCACAAAGCACTTCCCATGCATTATCTCCTTTGATTTTTACAATGAACCTGAACCACATGGAATTACCTTTATGTTCCCCTCTGCTGATCCTGTAGTAAAATATTCCTCACAGGGGTCCAGAGCCATAGCCTTAATAGCTGAGTCATGGGCCTGGAATGTATGAATTATTTGTCTTTGCCGGATGTCAAATATACAGACCCATCCTTTCCTGCCTCCAGAGATTAAAAGTTGCTGTTTAGGTGCATACTGAAGCACTGTGGCACCATGCTCATGGCAGGTGAAGCCTGAGGAAGAATGTAAACAAATGTTTAACATTAACATTTCTACTGTGGTAAATCTGATGAAGCTTAATATCTATTATTCACATTTCACAGAAGCTACTGAAATCTTTTCTTTTTCAATTCAAAGGCATATCTTTTTTTAAATAAAATTTTATTCTTTTATTTAAAATTAATTTATTTTGATTTATCAACAATCACTTCCCTAAGCTTTTGAGTTTTAAATTTTTCTCTCCCTCCCTCCCCAAGACAGCATGCAAATCTGATATAGGCTATACATATACATTCCGTGATGTTGTAAGGAAGAATTAGAACCAACAGGAGGAACCACCAGAAAGAGGAAACAAAACAAAACAGAAGACAAAAAAAAGAGCAAATTGCGTGCTTCCATCTGCATTCAAACTCCACAGTTCTTTCTTTGGGTGTGGATAGCATTTTCTATCATAAAACTTTTGGAGACGTCTTAGATCCTTGTATTGCTGAGAAGGACTAAGTCTATCAATATTAGTCATCACACAGCATGGCTGTTATTGTGTACAAAGTTCTCTTGGTTCTGCTCACTTCACTCAGCATCAGACCATACAAGTCTTTCCAAGTTTTTCTGAAGTCTGCCTGTTCATCATTTCTTATAGCACAAATAGTATTCCATTACATTCATATAGTACAACTTGTTCAGCCATTCCCCAATTGATGGGCATCCTCTCAATTTCCAATTCTTTGCCACCACAAAAAGAGCTGCTATAAATATTTTTGCAGATGTGTGTCCTTTTCCCATTTGTATGATCTCTTTGGGATATAGCCCTAGAAGTGCTATTGCTGGGTCAAAGAGTACACACATTTTTATAGCCCTTTGGGCATAGTTCCAAATTGCTCTCCAAAATGGCTGGATCATTTCACAACTCCACCAACAATGCATTAGGGTTCCAATTTTCCCACATCTTCTCCAACATTTATCATTTTCCTGTTTTGTTATGTTGGCCAATCTGATAGGTATGATGTGGTATCTCAGAGTTGTTTTGATTTGCATTTCTCTAATCAACAGTGATTTAGAGCATTTTTTCATATGACTATAGATGACTTTAAGAACTGCCTGTTCATATCCTTTGACCATTTATCAATTGGGGAATGATTTGTATTCTTATAAATTTGACTTAATTCTCTATATGGTTTAGAAATGAGATCCTTATCAGAGAGACTGGTTGTAAAATTCTTTCCCAATTTTCTACTTTCCTTCTAATCTTGGTTGCATTGGCTTTGTGCAAAAATTTTTTAATTTAATGTAATCAAAGTTATCCATTTTGCACTTCATAATATTCTCTATCTCCTTTTTGGTCATAAAATTTTATTCTTTTAAATAAGAAAAATTAAAGAAGAAAAAATAGGATGTTGTGAAATGTTAGGAAAAGTAAATGACATTTTAAACCCAAAAGTATAAACTGAAGAAAAATTCGGAGGCTGCAGATGTTTTAAAGATGGGGGAAAAGACACCAAAGAGAAAAAGGCCTTCTCAATTCTGAACTACTGCCTCACATACACCCTCTGTCAATTTTAAAACAACCTGTCCCAAACAATGGATCTTGGCCTTTTTTCAGAAACAGTAGCAGATCTAGAATGAATCAACACCTGGCAAAGAAGAAACAGGTAAAAGTGAGCGGATTTGAACTCCCTGTCATCTCCAGAAAGAGCAAGGGACCAATAAGGTAAGGACCAATTAAGGTCATACCATATGAGCAAGTCACCCATCCCACCTTGTGTAGACACCTCCTTGTGAGAGAAAGGTGAAAAGGCCATCTTTCATTATAAATGAAATTATAAGATATAAGTTGCAAAAAAAGTAAGGTTCTCCTTAGAGGGTCAAATAATGGAATTGGAAGAGGCAATGGAATGGCAACAAGAAACCTAAGTTCAAGGGACCCTTGGTTTTCTTCCCTAGCAATGCTCATAAGGAGCAAAAGCAAAAAAGCCCACCATAAAGATTACTGAATCTTATGCACAAACATCTGCAAACTAAGTTAACGTACACCTCAATAGCTGGTGATTTTAATGTAAAGGTAAATATATATGAAGACAGCAAAAATATGTTGGAAAATATGGTTCAGAATTAAGAAACAAACATTAAAGGTTGAAGACTTAAAAGACTATACAAAAGCCTCACACTTCTTTTATCCTATTATCTATCTATCCTGTCCTATTCATGAATTCTTTTCCCAGTAGGAGAGTTGAAAGACTGTAGAAGTAGAAAATATGGAATATCACAAAAATAAAATTAAATATAACTTAATAAGTGGGAAATGACAAGTTACTGATGTATGAATAACTTTTGAATCAGCCATCTGTGCTAACAAATCATCAATTTAATAAAGCAAAGATGAAAATCAACATTAAACTAGAAGATAAACATGAGATTATATGCATGAGATTATCACAGATATTCACTGTTTTTTTTTAATTGGATGCCACTTCTAGCAGTAAGTTTATGACAAAATAAAAACTTACCTCCATTCCATCAACTAAAAAATAACTAATAGTGATAAACAATTCAATTTATCTGGCACTAAGTTTAAAAAAAAAAACTTTTCTCACAACAATGCTGTGGCACAGTGTAAGTACTATTGCCTTTTTTTTTTTTTTTTTTTTTGTTACAAGGGAAGAAACTTGAGGCCTGGTTACTTGCTCATGCTCATATCTCTAGGAAATGTCTGACATAGGATTTTAAATCAGGTCTCCAGACGCCAAGTCCACTCTCTTTCCACTACTCCATACTAATTCTCATTCTATTAAAGATCTACTTTTCCATACTTTTTGATGAGCACAAAACTAGAATACTTCATTTTAGGCAGTTTGATTTTCTATGGCAATCAAAACCTATGTACACAACGAGGCAGTAATTTTAGTAATCCTGCTAGTTTCAGTTTTTCAGTCATGCAATGTAAACATTTCTTTACCTTCAACCCATGAACACACTTCCCAACTTGATTCCCTAATCAAAATTCAAATGAGCAGTATTTTTCAGTATATCATTAAAGTTCAAGTCTTAATTTCACTTACCATGAATGAGACTATTTGCAGGTGATGTAAGTGTATCCCACAGGCACACATTTCTTGTAAAAACAAACAAACAAAAACATAAGCATCATCATGGGCAAATCCCATCTTAAAAAGTGTCCTTTTGTTTGTAAACATTTCCAATGAAAAATTTAAATTACTGAATTGCATTGACATCTATATATAGAATGTAGGTCACCCACTTTAAGTATCACCTGTTTAAGTATAACCCTGTAGTATTAACAGCAGCAACAAAATCTGAAAAACTTTGTCTGTTGATATGTCATTTTTTTCTTACAAGGTCCTCTTTGGAATGAGATATTTCCCAAAAGGCAGATATTGTTACTGTAAGGCAAGGCTTTCTTTTTTGTTGTCGATAATTGGTCTAGTAGAGGGAAAGCCCTTCACTGAAGCAGACTATCAACTCATCTGTAACCTTTAGTCTCTGGTTACCTCTGGTCCTTGGTACCAAAAGGTATGTAACTTGCCCATTTTCATACAGCCTGTATGTATCAGAGGCAAGACTTGAGTTCAAGTCTTCCTGACTCCAAGGCCAACCCTCCAAGCACCTACACCGTACAGCCACTAAGATACGAAGCCAACTGTTACTATGTCTACTTTTTGACAAGAACTGCTTTTTTACTAAACTCTAGTTACTTCCTATTGTGTTTATGGGATGGGGGGAAGTGGGGAAGGAGGATGTGGGAAGGCTGACCAACATACCTGTTGTCATTGGACTGTCCAGATGTGGCAACTAGACTTGAGGAGGTAATAAATGCAAAGTCACTTGTGGTTTTACTGTGGCACTGCCAACTCTGCAGGAAACAAGAGTGATCTGTCTTAGCTACACATCTAAAATATCAGTAAATATCAAAATTCTTTAAAATCAAATATGTATACAGTTCTGCTAGTAACACATCAAGCATAATGGCTACAACATCTTTTCTGAAGTCATTATTATAGAAAGGAGGAAGTGGCATAAAGACATCTCACAGTATCTGAGAAATGTGCAATAATATGGTAACTAAAAGAGATTCATAAACATGTAAAAATCTAGGGCATGTTAGGGGATTATTCCATTCCAGTGTCACACACCACAGAAACAGTGACCAGTACATTCTTTCTCTCTTTTTGCATGCTTAAATGAAAACATGCTTGCCTTAAGTTATAAATGCTTTAAAAGGATGCAAAGCATTATTAATTAATCCTATGGTTAGACTGGTTTGGCCATTTATTATTATTTTGATAAGATTCTGTGGGAAATGCCAGTTACTTTTGAATTAGTTTCTCCAAAAATGTATTTTCTCTCAAGCTACGGTAGGTTCCTTCATTCCTGCTGACTAATCAAGACCTATTCTATGCACCTGACAACTTCTCTGTCTAGTCCTCAAGGATGGACATGTCCTATTTAGCCATTTTTATGACTGCTTATGCCTGGGAGGGCCTAAAGGCCTTTTCAATCTTAGCATTGATAAAGGATCTTACAAGTCACTTAAAGACCATCTCCTACTCAATATCTGTAATATCCTTGACATATGATTAAACAGCCTTTGAATTCTTATCCTGACAGAGAATTCAGTACCTTATAAGGCAGCCTGTTGCATTTTTTGATAATTTTAACTAATGGAATTCACTCATTCAACAAACATTTGTCTTTACAGAACCATTTATGCTAGGACTGACATAAGGCATAGTCTAAAACTTCTGAAGTCTGCCATCTAGGAAGGAAGTAAGACATAAAAAGAAATTAAAATAAATAAGGCATTAAAAGAGTTGAGTTTTGTTTTTTTTTTAAGGAATGTGATGTGAAGTTCAACAGGGAAGGAAAGGGCATCAGGTAAACTTTCATAAAGTAAACAGCATTGATTTGGATGATGAGAGACACAAACAGAGATGGGAGGGAAGGGAAGGGGGAGGGAGAGGGGAAAGAGAAGGAAAGAGAGAGTGAGAGAAGGAGTTTAAAATTTAACTTGAAAGCTAACTGGGATTAAAGGTTTTTTTAATAGAAAAGTGACATGACTAGATCTATGGACTAAAAAAAAAAAAAAAAAGATTAATCTTAAAGTATAATGAAGGATGGACTAGAAAGGAGACCATGAAGGTGGAGAGACCTTTTAGGAGACTATTGCTATATTTCCATTACAGTGGCAATGAGAGGCTATAATGGGTAATGAGAACAGAATACAGGGGGAAAGGGATTCATGCTGAGACATGTTACAGAGGCTGAATCAACAAGCACATAACTGGGTATGAAGAGGGAAAGGATCAAATAACTCCAGGGTTTCAAAAATGGGACATAGGATAAATGGTGAAACCACAGAGAAAAACAATCAAGTCAGAACACTACAGAAAGAAATTGGGAGTGTATCACCTGCACAGAAGTGATATTTAAAGCCATGGGAATAACCAATGGCAAGAGAGAGAATGCATCTATAGAGGAAAGAGGCACAAAAACAAACCTTTGGGGAACATCTGCATTAAGGATTCAGGAAACATAACGGGTCAGTAAGAAAAAAAAGACAGCAAAGAAGCATTAAGGAGGCAGAAGAAGAAGAACCAGGAAAAGGTGGTGAATCTAAACCCAAGGAAAGAAAATTATCTAGTCGAAGAGGGTGATCAGCACTGTCAAAAGCTGCAGAAAGCTGAAAAGGATGATGACTGAATATGGGATGTTAGATTTAGAGATTAGGGTGTCATTACTGACCTCTGAGAGAATATTTCAATAGGGTGGTGGGGGAAGCCAGAGTAGAAGTTGAAGGAAGAATGAATAGTGAAGAAGCAAAAGCATTAGGTTTAGACAATTTTTAAAAGTTTAACAGTGAGGGGGAAAATGGAGAGAGTATGGTAGCTGGGTGGGTAAAAGAGTCAAGGATGTTCTTTAGCTTGAGCTGAAATCTGCCTCCTGTAATCTCTACTCATAGTTTCTAATTTGACCCTTTGAGGCCCTAAAGATTTAATCTCCATTCCAAATAAATAGTCCTTCAATTTTTCTAGAGATATTGAGCAAGCACTGAGGGGAAAAAGCTTACATAACAGTTGATAACGACAAGCTCTCCATTTTTGATAATTTATCAAGAAATTAGTAAATTACAATGGATCAAATATGGATTAATAAAAGGTTAAATTAATACATGTTACAGAAATCTGTCATACTTAAAAGGCAGGGAGAGGAGCCAATTAACTAACAGAGAGGAAAGCAGTCAAGATCAGTATAATGTACTGATATAAAGGAAAGGGACTGAATTTTAAGGAGCTAGGGAGAACACTGTCAAATGCAGTAGAAATCCAGAAGACAGAAGATTGAAAGGCTCTTGGATTTGAAAAGGTCTCTGATAAGCCTGGACAAAACCATTTCCTTAAAATGAGAGGGACAAAAGCCAGATAGATTGCAGAAGGTTAAAGAAGGAAATGGAATGATGAAATAATGTGGACAGGACAATGGGCACAGGCCAGCAAGTCTGCCAGTGAGAGGCAAGAAATCATTGGAAATATTTAACTAGGGGCTAGATGACCACTAGTCAGACTGTTGTAAAGGGGATTCCTGCTCAGGTAGTGATCAAACTATATGACTTCAGAGGTTCCTCTCAAGCTCTGAGATTCTATGACACCCATCTATATGCACTCTTAACATGGAAAACCCAAATAAATCCCTAGACAACTACATGATCAGAAGTAGAACATCAAAACTTCCTAACACAGATAAAGCCTGAACAAAAGTTTACCAAAGCAGATCACAGAATCACAGAATGTTAGAGCTAGAAGGGACCTGAGTGATTACCTGGTCCATTATCTAACTTTTAAAGTACGCTACAGCCTTAAAAGGCAATTTTAAGCAAAGATCTAGTTTAAGGTTAACAAGTGCTTTCTTCCTAATGACTCTGTGAGGTAGAGTCCTGATACGATCTTAGTAAGGCTCAAAGAGTTTAAGGAATATGTGAGACAGTGCAGAATCAAGGACAAGACAGAAGGGCATAGAATGAAGCCGCTGACCTAATTTAGTAATAGTCCCCTATCAAGCTTTGAAAAAGGGATCAATAGACACAACCAGGTACTATATCCAGGACAACATTTCAAAGTAACATCTGTAGCTAGCTCCATGTCTCCTGGCTCAAGTCATTCTCTCACTATACGGGCCTTAACAAACTAAATGTCATGTGAACATGCCTTGGATATTTTTCATGTTACTTACCAGATAAGGTTTGGGATTGGATACAGCTTGATTTACTTGCCAAATACTCAGAAAACCCTCTCCATCTGCAACACCACACTGCAAGAATGATAAAATATTAAAAGATCTATGTTCTCCAGTCCTTTATTCCACTGACTGAAGTATTTATGGGGAAAGCAAGATATACATATTCAACTTTAATAACATTTTCCTTCATAATTCCATTTTGGTGTCATCTATCCTCCCAAATATCTAAGTATAATAAGTCTCTATAATTCCTAACTGCTTGTCCTCACCTACTGTAAGTTGTCCCTCCATTCTGGGTCAACTGGAACTTTAGACTAAGGTCTCTTTCAAAAGTCTGACCCTACCTCAGAATAGATACAGTAACATCACCCACCACACTGCCCAAGAGAAGAGATGTTTTTTAAATAAAAAGGATTTTAATTCCTCTTAATTGGTTACCTAATTAAAAATCCAAATCAGATATCATGGATTTACACATAGCTCATGAAACAACACATATGGAATGTGAGCTCCCTAAAGGCAATAATTACTTCATTTTTGCCACTGTATCCAAAAGGAAGGCCCTTAATCAATGCTTGTCAATTGCCATCTCAAGGGCCATGCTATTCCTTTTCAAATTTACATCCTCACTTATTGCCATCTGGGTGCAATTTTTAGGAAGATTTAGACATTTATCACCAAGAACTGACCTTGTTCCCTTGTGAATTGAAATACATCCTAGTAACTCTTGCATTGCCTGCTTGGCGGAAGCACACCAGCTGCTGTGGTCGAGACCATTCAAACATTCGTACGCTGCCATCCTGAGCTCCTGTCAGATCTGAAACACAGAGAAGGAAATCACTAATGATGAAACAAAAGGTTTTTCCAATATAATAGCTGGTATTCATAGGGCTTCAGAGTTTATAGTTCTACCAGACACACATGACCCATCCCTACTTTATAGATGGGGCTCACAAACGTCACTGTAAGACCCGTCCAAAGAACCGCAGCCAATAAATGGCAAAGCAAGGCCCCATGAACCCATACCTTCTGACTGGATCTAGGACTTGTGAGTACACTAACGATATTCCATTCACAAGGTGAAGAAGATATTCTTACTTGTATTGACTAGATGATAAATAAGAGACTTACAGTACTGATGGACAGGATGTGAAGTCATTCTCTTGACGTTATGAAGATTTCTTTTCATAAGCTTTAAAGGGAATGTATTAAAGAAATAAATTTGACTCATGTTCCTCAGGAAAAGATAAGCACAAGCTTCTGGATGAATTCTAATCTTGAGAGATTTGCTTCCTCACAATTTACATACATTACAGAAATCATCTGTGTACAAAAAGTAGTGGCACATGTGATTTTCCCCCTCCCCTCCACCCTTCTTTAACCCACACAATTTAAAGACATTGTTTTCATGTGGCTCAAAAGCCATTCCCTAGGGGCTACTGCAGGCTTGGCCTGAATAAGCAGTGAAGCCCCTGAGCTCACCAGGGCAAATCTACCCACAGCCCTGCCTACCTTGTTTGCTTTAAAAACATCTTGCCCTTTAACCCCAACTACTACCTGTACTAAAGGAGGAGGAAGAAAAGGTTACCTGAATGGCAGAATTTCAAGACTTAGATGGGACCTCTAAGAGGCCATCCAGTTCAATTTCCTACTCAACAAGGCACCTCCTCTACAATATTTTGCCTATACTTGAATACTTCTGGTGACAGGGATCTTACTAGCTTACAAGACAAACCATTTCATTTTGGGACAAATGTTTAAGAATTGTTCCTTTGCAGTGAATGAAAATATGCCTCCCAATTATGAGGTGGAAGTTCTGCTGAAAGCTACAAAGAAAGAGCCCTCTTTTCTACAAGTCCTTCAAATATTTGAAGACAATGACCAGGGTCTCTGCAAAGTCTTTTCTTTAACAGGGCTGGTCTTCTTTCTCCCAGGATAAATACACCAAGTAACAGGTTTAGAAATTTTTCTGACAAGTCAAATCACCACTGATCACACTACCTCTCAAAATGAGATTATGTAACTTCACAAATGGTATTCTGTCAACTCTGTAAAGTTTCAAGGTTTTGTTTTGTTTTGAATAAAGAAAAGTCACAAATGGTACAAATTTTCATTCACATGAGGCCTTCATATTGTGAGTTATTATTTTCCTTCATGATAGACTGCTCAAGTATAGTCTCCTTACAATCAATATTAGTAAGTTTTGCTAAGGATAAACAACATATGGTAATATTCTTCAATATGTTATATATGTTACTTTTAGTTTCATTAATGACCTTCTGGTTATAAACAAAAGAGATTAAGGATGGATTTAGTAAGCAGGTTTAACTACACAAATATTTCTCAGTTTAATTCATGTATGTAAAGATAATGTTTTCACATGAGGTTTTTGAATGCAGAATCATTAAAGGTCATTAAAGGCTATGTGTTAAATGGCTCTTGAGGAGCCCTAAATGGCAGCTTTGCAACTGACGTGGGGTCTTTTTGAATTGATTTAACACCATTAAGTTAATTAAATAATTAGGGTGGCAGGGTTATATTGTATGGTCACACAAATGACTGAAACATGAGAATCTGAAAAAACTATCAGCCACAAGAAAGGTGTTAGCCCAGCTAAGTAACAAGAAAGGAGAAGAAGTGTGGAAAAAACGGGAGGGTGTAGGGAAAAGGGAAGGGAGGATGATTTGACATGCTTCTGATATGGCTGGCTGAGCCAAAAGTATAAATAACTGGTTACATGGTAGGATTTGGGAAGTATCACAACTAAGACATTGACTCTACAGATCCCTAAGTACGACTGAATTAACTACCATTAATATGCATCCACCAACTTAGACACATGCAGATTATCTCCTAACAGGCCCTGTAAGCAAGGTACTCTTTAAAATAATATAAAAGGAAAGCAGTTGAATACTTTCTGATTGCAAAAGATAATTATGAGGCACACACTGCTGCTAGAATGATGCACCTGAGGGTCTTCTCCTTCTTAGTGAAAAAGAACAAAAAGTGAGAAGGAAGAGCAAGGGCCTTTCAAGCTACTGAAGAGACCAAAAAGGCAAAACCAAAAACTTAGCAAAAAGCAGACTAAGACAGCCAGAGTGATTTTAAGAAATAAACTCTTTGTGCTATCCTTTAAATATACTATTTAGTTGTGTTTAATATACTATACATAATATATATTAATATATGTAATAATATAGATTATATACTATAGTGTATATATAGTATATATTATATAGTATATGTATTATATATGATATACTATATGTAGTATATATGATATACTAGATATATAGTAGTATATATAATAATATACTAATGATTGTGTTTAATATTTTGGTAGTTTTATTTTATTTTTTTAGGCAATTGGGGTTAAATGACTTTCCCAGGTCACACAGCTAGTGTCAAGTGTTTGGTCTGAGGCTGGATTTGAACTCAGGGCTAGTGCTCTATCCACTGCACTACCTAGCTGCCCCAATAGTTTTATTTTTCAAAGAGAATAGAAAATTATGCTAATCTATCTGTCGATTCAACATGCCTATGACTAAAGTCTCATTGTTGGAACCCCAAAGACATAACTAAGGCACTACTGTTCACCCGAGGCAATCCATCCCAACAGCAGGCAAAGTGCTTAGGGAAATATTATAATAATCTATTGAGGGCTGAACTTATAAATTAAATTACAATGGACAACTATAATTCCTAAACACCTTGAAAGATGGTATTGATTCACTTTTAATATTCACTGTTCCTGGCACATAGTAGCTATTTAATAAGTGTTTTCTTATTGATGATTCCTCACAGAGTGGAGGAGAGCAAATCAGAGGCTACGATAAAGGACAGGTAAGTTTCCACTGAAGGTTGGGAAAGGTTATAAACAAAGCAGTGGTATAATCCATTTAGAAGAAAGCAGCTTTCTAAGGGAAGGTCCAGAATGGTCAGCATGAAGACTGAGGATGGCACTCCTATGGCTAGGAGAAATAAAAGATAATAAAACAAACTAGGGAATGACACCCCCCCCCTCAGGAGAACCTAGTAGGCCAAAGAGCAAAGGAGTAACTTTATCCTTACCCCATTTCCCTTTATTATACAATTCTTCCTTTTTTTCTAACCTTCCCATCCTACCCCATTTCATGACAAATTATTGTTCACAACTTAAGGCATTATCTAAAAGGGCTACATTTCAAAGCTGGGCCAAGCTGTGCTAGTGGTAAAATTATACTGGAAGAAATTAATTTAAACAAATGGTCATCTAAAGAGACTTTGACTGCAAATATATTTCTATAGACTCTACACACAAAAAGACTCTCCATTCAAGGAACAAATTTTCTGCACATGAAATTAAATGGAAAATTATTTGCAGCAAGTATAAATATTCCTATATCATAACAATGATGTAGCATAAATTACAAATTTTAATAAAACAATATTGTTTCATTTAAATTTCTGGTGTCAAAACATTATAGATTAATTTGTATTAAATTTATTTGTCAAAAGGAAGCCCATGGCTTAAATAACTATTAATTTATTCCATAACTAACAGTTTTACATAGAATTTAATAGTTTCCTCAGCATTTTCACATATACTAGGCCTCATGTGATTTTCATTACAAACTAGTGACCTACATAGAATAGGGAAGATTAGCCCCGTCTGACTTACGGATAAGAAGCCAAAGAAAGGTTAAGTGATTCACATAAGATTGCAAAGTTAGTTAATGGCATAACCAGGACTCAAGCTAGATTTGGGGGTTGTTGTTGGTTTTTGTTTTTTTTTAAATCACCAGGATTGACTCTTTCCACTATAAGATACTTCCTTTTTACTGCAAAACATTAAAAAGGTGCTTGAATTTCAAGTAGACATTTCATATGAAAACTATTATCAGATCTCAAGTGAAAAATAAAGCGTTCATTTTTACAAGTTTATTCTTAAGCCTCATAAAATGTTAAAAAACAAAACAAAACAAAAACTATTGCTTTACAACTAGCCACCAGACTGTTGTTGGCATTCTGCTTTGACTAACCCAATGCTGAACTGCTGGGGCATTACTCTAACATTTGCAACGCAAAAAAAAAAAAAAAAAAAAAAGTCACAGGAAATCCTCAATCAGTGAGTACAGCCAACAAGCTGGTCCTGCCCTTCATTGACAAAGACCTCTCCAAGAGTATAGAACAGTCAAAGTACAGATGGTAAATTCAATCAAGCAAGGCAAAAACCTGTTCTTGTTTTAAAATGCTGAATTATCCACATAATCTCCCAGGCAGACTCAGATAAAGTTCCCTGGGTGTCATTCATTCCTTCTTTATTTTATTTTATTTTATGTTATTCTTTAGGCAATTGGAGTTAAGTGACTTGCCCAGGGTCACACAGCTAGTAAGTGTCAAGTGTTTGGTCTGAGGCCGGATTTGAACTCAGGTCCTCCTGACTTCAGGGCCAGTGTTCTATCCACTGCGCCATCTAGCTGCCTCTCTTTATTTTATTTTTGAATGTTCTTAACTGGAGCATTATGGGTCTCCTTGAGACTCTACTCTTATGATTAAATCTACCACTTTTCAAGCCCCTACCATTTGTCTCTTTCTGGGACAACTATGTGCTCTCCCCACATCTGATCACTACCTATGGCAGAGTCTGAAGTACCTCTATTAATCAAGTTGTCTCTCCTTCAATACTCTACCACAATAACAACCTACAGATTCTTCAAAACAAAATGGGAGAATGGGGGAAAATTCCCCTGTCCAATGAAGCAAACACATTTTACATTCCTAACTAGTAACACTACTGATAAATTTTCTCAAACACTAATAGTAAACATCAGTTTCTTAAACTGATATTACTACTAGTAAACACAATTTTCACCCACTAAACCAACTGCAGATTATTTTAAAGGAAAACTATGTTCAAAAACAGCACCTGTAATAAACAGCATACATACCACACCAGCTCCAGTGCTTGTTTGTCCACTGCCTAGCCATGGCAAAGAGGAAGATGGATGCACCTGACTCACTGTAAAGGATGTCACTGGGGCCTGAGAAAGAGTTGTAGTGGAACCACGATAATCAATGTCATCAGAGCTGTGTGGGAGAAAGAGAGAGAGAGAGGAAGAGAAAGAGGGAGAGAGAAAAAGAGAGAGAGAGAGAGAGAGAGAGAGAGAGAGAGAGAGAGGTGTATTATTACTCTGGAATTCCATTTCCCAATTACAATGCTACTTAGATCAAATATGGTACCACCCATTGGGAAAAGAATAAATACTACCAGGAAAAATCTGGGATTTACGGATCCCCCTAATAGTTTGGAGACACTGATGGGCCATGTTTACGTAGCCAGGAGTTATATATAATCTACTTAAAGGCTTGAGGTTAATGTAAAATGGATCATAGTATTAAATCTATAAGTTTGAAATTCAGTAAAATAGCTCTTTGACAGAAGAGGCATCTGCACTATGAAAAGAATACACGTTATTACATATGTAAAAAAGTGAGGTAGAATGTATATAGTTTATATATTTGTGCAGATACATAACACATATAAAACCAAACAGATAACAAATATAATGAAAGAAGAATCTATATTAAGGATGACAAGCCATACATACTTCCTCGAACTTATAGAGCAGTAAGGCTAAGCAAACTGGAATTCTGCCTGATGATCTCACAAGATGAGGTAAAAAGATCTAGATCAGGAACAGAAACTGAAGCTTAAAGGAAAATAAGGAAAACAGAATCACAGTATTCTGGCACTCTTAAAGATCTCAGAAATCATGAAATCCAACTCATTTTACAGATGGAGAAATTGAGGCCCAGAGAGGTGAAAATACTTCTGGAAATGCATAAACTTCCCAAGGCTGTTATTCAACCATAAAGAAGCTAATGTAATTCCAAGTAATTTCTACACAGATTATTTTATTAATATTACGGAGTTAAAAATAGGACCAGGGACAGTTCCTTTTTTTTTTTGTTTAAATAATACTAAAACTTCAATACTGCTTTATGGATTAAAGCCATGCTCATAAAATCTGGGTTGCTTAGGATATTTTGTTGCTTTATTTGGCCAAATACTATAGAAACTCAATGTTTCATCAACGATCACTCATTTTTAAAAAAATATTTAGTGCCTACTACTGGGAAAGCATCGAGAAGCATTATGGCACCGTGTATAAACAAAGACACTTTCTGCACTCAAGGCGTTTCAAATCAAGCAGGGGATATGTCCAAAAATGCACATAAATTTCCATGATATAGAAACAAAATTCAATCAATCTACTAGCTTTGACCAACAAAATTAGGAAGATGAAAGTAGCAAACTATGAGAAACCAATGAGGGTCCTGGAGAAGAGATAAGGAAACTCTCACGGCAGAGAGAATGGGGATGGATCACTAGGACAGATTTGTATTCACTGTCAAGCAAAATTTCTCCATCTGATTTTTTTGCATGTGGTAGTAGGTATGTAAAAGAGTTTGCTGAATTGAATTCCTTTGTTTCCCATTCACCTACTCTCTAGCTTTACAGATCCCTCAAAAAGTAAATTCAAATAACTGATTATAAACAAACTGTGTACACAGGTAATGTCCCACACTCCTCAAAACCAACTAACAAGATGTTCTATGCCTAGATATCTTTATTAGGGTAAGAACATCCCTTTGACTGATTTACAGAATCAAAGATACAAACTAGATGTGGATAAATAAATAAATAAATGTAAATCTCTATCAAATCAATCAAAGGTAGAAACTAGGTAGAACTGAATGAAAACAAATGTCACAAAGGAAATAAGCTGTGGTTGGCTGAAGAGAATAATCATGTCTTGTGGGGCCTTCGATAAAACAGCAACCCAGTTCAGAATCCAACATTACACTGGCAAGCCAGCCTTGTGACAGAGCAGTTCCAGCCAAGCCCATAAGAAGAAAATGCCTTTGTGGGTGGAGGGTAAGAGCCTCTCTCCTCCCTACCCCTGGACTGGTGAATGACCCTGTGAACTTTAAAATATCAAAAAATTTGGATTTCCTATTGAAATTGGTGGTCACATCTCCAAAACATCAGTAGTTGATGAAAATGTCTCAGTCAAGACTGAAAACTCAGTGGACATCCTGAGGAAAAACAGCTTCAAGTCTCCACAACGGCATCAAATCATCAGAGACTAGCAGAGAGCTACACAGAGCAAAAGGGAACTTCATGGGAATTCCACAAAGGGAGAAAAAGTCTTCCAATAACCTGGAGATTGTGGGATACCTCTTTGCTACATATGTGCTATCTGAGCTCACTTTCCCTTGCCCTTTGTATGTACTTGTGAATAAGTATATCCCAGAATTTTGGGGAGACAGTTTTATGACGACTGTTCTTACACTTACACTGACACCACATTAGTAAATACCCCTTTCTAAAGTCTAATTAAGTCTGTCTGATTAATAATCAATGGGGATCAAATTAGATGAGGGCTCATAAATGATAATACCATAAACACCTCAGTTTTTCAGGGTTTACCCCGAGAACCTTGAGAAGAGAAATAGTTCACCACTCTCTGGGGACCCATCCTGACAGTGGAGGTTGGAAAAATGAGTTCTACAATGAACAAATATTTGAATAAAATCAGTTGTTTTACTGAAAAGGCAGGGGCCTAGGAAATAACAAGACATTGACTCTTCTTTGATTGGAGGTGACTATCTACTTACTGAAGTATTAAGTTCCAAGATGACTGATAGGAAAATGAAAACAAAGTCTGGCCACTGATGCAAATAATTACTTTGGTGAAGATAGTTTATGTGAGTTAGAGTCTAAGATATGGAATGTAGTTGATTCACCAACCAAAGGGACTACCCACTAAAACAATCAAACCAATCAACACTTCTACTCTATAGACAGAAAAACATAAATATACTTTTCAAGATGACACAAATTTCTTTTATAATTATTTAGTGTGTTTTCTGACTTTAAATAAACAGCACAAGAAAAACAAACCTTTTTGATTCTCTGTCATACTCTTCTCCAATCCATATATATGACTGACAGGCCAACAAAGAAGTAACATCAAGTTCTTGTACATCATGAGTTGATGCCAGGACAATTTCGTTATTGTTTGCCTACAGGGCAGAGATGATTCTGAGTAAAGAACTTGAATGGCTTATTTATTGTAATGTTTAAAGTTTAAATGAAGTACATTTTTTTTTACCTTATTAACTGCAAATGCCATAATCATGTCGGATTCTTTGTGGATGATTTTTGCTTTCCCCCCTGGGTAGCCAAGATCAGCTTCAACCTACAAAACATGTGCCACCAAGCTTTAATTGGAGGTGTGTGAAAAAATATGCACCTACTAACAAAGTGAAAAATAAATGCATGCAAGAAAAGGTAAGTGGCCTCAAGATTAACCTTGGCAAATTTATTTAATGTCCCCAGTGCCTTAAAAGCACCCAAATCTCAAAGGCTTGTCTTTGTGATTACAGGATACTGATGATCAGGTGACTGTCACAAAAGACATCAAACATATCTTTTGTTGCTGGTAGTCTATTATAATAATAGGTCTCTTCAGTCTGTTCCAAAAGTGTACACAGCCACTTCAGGATGAAGGTGTGAACCTCAAGGAGTCCAAAGTGAAAAAGGAGGCATGAGCAATAAAGGAAGAAGCTATGGCAGAGAGAAATCCTTGGAAAGGGATGAGAGGTAAAGGAGAAGAAGAGGAAAAGGATAAAAGAAGCAGGGCTGAAAAAAGTTAATAGGAAAGGAAATAAAGGAAAAGTGTTATGGATAGAAAAAAAGACAATGGGAGGGTGAAAGGGATGGTGGGGGAGATAAAACTCTATCTGGGAGCAGACTGAAAATCAAAGGTGATGTGAACAAAGAAAAGAGAGAAAGGAGGAGAGAAGATACAGAAGCTAGGCACTTGAAAGTAACTGATTCATCAGACCTGACTAACAATTACAAAAGAAAAAAGAGAAAATAGTAATAAAGTATGTGACTGAGTTGAGAAGGAGGGAGCAATAACCACTGTGCTTCTGATTAGTTTGCCAAAGTTTTGTGGATCTCTGTTAGTATTACAGAATAAAGAGGTAGTTCCTTGGAAATTTTATAAAGGATCTTAATATAGGAGTTTCAGACAGATACTACCTTGTTTAGGCAATCTTCTACTACGAAGTTTTGTCTGACCTGTTCTTCAAGATCTTCTACAGACTACACAACATCACACAGTCACAAACACAAAACACATGCATGAAATAAATTTTTAAAAGAAATGAAAATAATACAATGGAAATGACCACCCCAACCCAGAAAAATATAATTATAAATTCATCTTTATATGCACAAAAATAAAAAGGAAAACTTGATCTGAAATGTGATATCAATTAGCAGAAAATGTAGTAAAGGTGGCAAAACAGATATGTAGGAATGCAACACAAACAAGTTCAAAGACAGTTTCTTTTAAAAGTCCCTGTACTCCTGTTTTCTGTTTTCTTGCATAATTTATACTTATGATTGGAACTATAATTTTTAAAAGAAAATTTCTGGGGTGGGGTCAGGGCAGAATTAGTACAATGCAAATAAATAAATAAGTTTTACACCTACTGAGAACTTCTATGTTTTCCTTCATGAAGTGTTCAACATTTCTATGATTTGAAATAGATTTGTATTTTATACACCCCTAAAAACCTTTTCTTGCAAATGTAATTCAATGGTGAAATTTCTGTGCAGCCGAGTGAAAGGAAAAATATACTTTGATTTTGCTGTAACAGTTCTACTCTTTGAACTATTATGAACCTATTGTGAAAATTAAATCATATATATTTTAGTTTTAACACAGTCACTAGGAGTCTCAGATGTCTATGATGGTTTGTGTGTTTCAGTAATTAGCTAAATAAAGTGTTTAAAATTTTTTTAAAAACCTACAATGAAAATTTAAAATGTAGCAAATAAGAGAAGTAAAAGAAAAAATGGCTGCAAACCACAACATAAAGTATTTCTTTTATTCAATTACCTCACTCTGTTTTCTTTTCTTAGTAAATATATATCTAATAAATGTCTCCTGAAGGATTTCTTGTTTAACAAGGAAGTGCCAGAGTCGTTTAGCTGGAAATGCAGAGGAATCTCTGGATCTAGAAAACAAAAAACAAAAAACAAAAAGTATAGTTATTTTAGTCGAAAGAACACATTGTCCATCTGGCAGTAACTTGCTACATTTGGAGATTTCTGGGGACAATGGTGGAATGGTTCTGCTCAATTACTGTAGGTTGATAGTTAGATACACTCATAAACTTTTATTTGTAATAACATTAACAACTTGTAATTTGGAAGATCCAGCCCCAGATGTGGGCCAGTAACTCATTACTTTGAGGTGAAGTAATGAATGGATCCCTAACCAGTCTCTATTGACCCTGGGGTAGTTAAGATGGCCAGTCACATCACACAGTGTAAAGCGAGAAGCAACTTAGTCCATTAAGGGCTGATATGGCTTGTAGTCTGCTTCAAACAGGCAGCCAAAATCAGCAGGCAAGGTGAAAAGCAGATTTTGATGAGGTCAGGAAATGCAGACCACTAAGAGAGGGAGAAGAAAGCATTAAAGCCTAACACTCAAGGCAGGGACAGGGGTAGAGAGGAGATGAAGGTGGCTTTAGGGCACAGAAAGGAAAGAGTTGCTTCTTTCAAGGAGTTTGGGGATGCAGGATAGCTTTTTCTGAAGCATTGTTCAACGAGTAGATGAAGTGAGCCAAAATGACCAGACTAAGGGATTATGAAAGGGAAGCTGTCACTTAGGGTTAGAAGCTTAGGTGCCTTACTGAGAGCTGGGGAAGTAGATTTCAAAAGGCTATAAATTCTGGCCAGCCAAATCCCTAATCATGGTACTAGAACTGAGTTAATATTGAAACTCAAACTGAGAATTTTACATGAGAAAACTAAAGAGAAAAGGCAAATAAATTTAGAGCAAGAGGGGAACCAGGATTAAAACTATAAGAACATTTGTAAACTATGAGCAGTTGACCTTTTCCTCTCAAATGTCTCCTGGCAAATCCCCTTTAAATACTTAAAAGTCCATATTATTCCAGAAGGGGGGTTGGGGAAGAGTAAGGAACTATGTTGTCTTCTCCTAGGCAGTCAGGAATCTCACCACCCTAGTGGTGTAAGCAAAAAGTAGTATGAGCTGGAAATCAGAAGGGAATATCCAACAGGTTTGATCAGAGAACTTAAAACTGAGAAATATCAGAGTTGTGCTTGCAGGAGGCATCTGGCACTCTGAAACACCCTAAGTACAGATAAATAGATTTAGAAGATACAGTGCTGCACTCAGGAAAGTTTTACAGGGTTCCCCCTATACATACCCTTCCCACCCTCACCCTTCCACTTAAAGAAAAACTATCTTGGAAAAAGTGTCCTTTCAACAGAATACTTGCTGTAATTCAAGTACCTAATTAAATTATGCTATAACGATTAAGTTATAGATCAACAGATGTCATGTTTTTCTGTTTACTTATAATTCATCTTTGCTTTGTTGGCTAGAATATATTTCAAAAGAAAGCAATCTCTAAATAAGCTAATTAGTTTTATTCTTTTCAAAGCTATCAGCTGCACTCTAAACCACTGCCAACTGTGTGGACTATATTATATGCTGGGGTCCACACAATGCTGGAGTATAGACTGAACAGCACAAAATATATTAACTACTATTGAAAAGATGATTGCCAATGCCTACACTAATACGCCTTCCTAACAAGAGGGTTGTGACAAGTCTGAATACGTAAGGAGAATAGCTCTCCAAAAATAACTCTCTAAGAGCTTTCTTACTTGAATGGAGTATTTTCGGGGTCTAACATTGCTTTATTGCGGAGGGTAGCTGGTCCTGCTCCTCCTGAAGTGTCACTAGGACAAGTATTGATGTAGTTTGGAGGTGGCCCCTCAAACTGGTCCATTTTCTCCTGTAGGATCTGTTCCCAGTTTTCTAAATTTTTTATCACAGCAATGCCCAAAGGGGAAGTTACAGGAAGATCTAAAAAATGACAAAAATCAATATTATTTTAGCATCAATGAAGATTATAATAATGTTTATCACCAAATATATTTATAAAACCATAATTTTTATAGCTAATCTGCTAAAGCTAATATGAAACAAAAACAAGGAAAATAATAAAAAACCTCAATCCCCATCAAGTTAATATTCAAGAAACTATAACAATTACAATGCTATTAATACTATTTTGTGGGACAGGATCAGGAATGGACCTGGGATTTCACTGGTCAAGGAACTCCCAGGTGAGGAAGCTCCCTCTACTAATGCAGGATGGCACCTTCTCTGCAACTTACAGTCTTGGAGAAGTTACTAGAGCACTGAGAAATTAAGAAACTTGTCCAGGATCACACGACCACTACACGTTAAGAGAAACCTAAACCCAAGTTCTTTTTGGCTTCTATCCACAATGTTATAGTCTGATGATATTACTACTAATTTTCTTCTTTAAAATAACCATGTTCTTTTTCAGTAAATAATCTACATTTCTACCATAATAAAAACATTTTAGTACCACTTTCCCAAGAGTTGGAAATACTTTTTTATGCCATCTCATTTTCCCCTTAACATCTTCAGCTAGATAGATCTTCCTATAACAACTTCCCTCAGACTAACCTAGGGGGTCAACTCAGTGAATTCTGAGAGAGCCAGATACAGAACCTGGGCTCCTAGTTTGGTATTCTATATAGAGGAGTTTACGAAAAAAAAAAAAATGGAAGCACCAAATGAAGCTAAATATATCACCAAGTGCTTCATAAGAGAAGTTACTTTCATTGCCTTCAGTAATTAGAATGTGTACTGATATACAAATTTTGATCAACAGTTAATTCCTATTTATTGGTATCTATCTGCATTAGCAATTATTCTTACCGGCTCCAAAAGCATTCCCTGTCCCTTACCCAGTTTTCCTTGACATATATATGCTGATTTTAGGGTATGGTCCTAATTTCCTAGGATATTTCTAGGATTCCCTGCTGCCTAGGACTATGCCCAAGATCCAAGAATACTGGATTATTACTGTCAGTGTTGCTCTCCACTGGCTTGTACATGTGACTATATGTAGTTTAAAATAAAAACTTTCAAAATTATAGCCACAAATATGATAATGCTTTTCTATACTCATTAACTGAGAACAGTAAAACATAATATAAAAAGTGCATAATTTTAAAAGGCATTCATTTTACTTCGAAGTGAGCTTTTGTTTACAGACAGTTCTTGCTTTACATAACTGGATTGTTCTGTAGACCTCCACATAAAGCAATTTTTACATATTGCAAATCTGCCCAAGGATGTGGGGGAAAGGAAGGAGAAAGGGGACGGCGTGCCCTGGAGGGAGGGAGCCAGCACATGGTTCAAGGACACACAGGGGCCAGGGACAGAGAAGCAAGAGGAGGAAGAAGAACATACAGGGGCCAGGACCTGGGAGCCTAGCAGGAAGTGAGAGGAAGAACACAGAAAGCAGACATGTAAGGAAGCAAGACATGGACACAGACAGGAGAAGATTCAACATGCAGGAGCCAGGGACACACACGTGGTTCTCAAGTGCTGGTAGATGGAAGACAGATACACAGGGGCCAGACGCATGGGTGGAGCAGGGCAAAGGTCTCTTGGTACCAGAAGTCTCAAGTCAAGCCCCAATCTGGCACTGGCAGTGGCAGTGGCGGTCTCTCCATGAATCTGTTGTTCTGCTTTCACTTGGAGGGTTTTTTTTAAAGTTTTTTTTGGGGGGGGCACAGAGCTCTGAACTAAGATGCAGAAGCAGAGAGAGAGGGAGAGAGAAAGAGAGCACCGTACTGTAAGTGAACAATCAGGATTTCACAAGACCTAGCAGCTTCTACACTGAAAGATTGTAGATCTTGGAATATTATATTTCAAAGAGCAAAGGGGCTGGGGTTACATCCAAGAATAATATATCCAGTAAAGCTTGAGTATAATCCTGAATGGAAAAAAAAATGGACATTTGATGAACTGCTAGACTTTCATGTATTTGTAACAAAAAGACTAGAACTCAATGAAAAATTCAATATAAAAGATCCAGAAGAAATGTGAGGAAATTATTAAAGACTAATTATAAGGCACTGATTAAGGTAAAACAGCTTACTTATGATATATGAAAATGTTATTAACATTAGTAATTATTAGTTATTATTAATAGTAATAGTATTCTTAAAACATCATTAGAAAGGTTGTGTTAAAGAAAGGTTGAGCCTGAGTTGCGTATGATGAGGTGATTCTAAAACACAAAACTGGGTAGGAACAGGTAAAAAGGAGCAATTATCTCATAAAAATGGGGCACGAAAGGAAGAACTAATATAGAGGAAGCAGGAGGGGGTGGAGAACTGGTAATATTGGAACCTTACTCTCATCTGGGTTGAAGAGGAAACAAAGTATACATGTGAAGAGGTCTAGAAGTCTTCTGAACTTCTAGAGAGGTGTGAAAACTGGGGGACAGGGTTGGGGAGGGACTTTAAAAAGGGTGTATAGACTAAGATTAGCGGGTAGGCTTACTAAGGGAGAGAATTTTAGAATGGTGGGTAAAACAAAAAATATTCCATAAATTAAAAAAAATTATTTTTAAAGTTAACATAGGTGTTTTTCTGGAAAGCAGATTTCTTTCAGAATTCTTTATGTAAAGTTGAATCTGTGTAATGCAAATTTATAAAAAGCAAGAGCTGTTTATATATTGGAATACATGGTTGTCTTAATAACATTGTGGGTTCACATTATTTCACACAAAATTATGAAACCACACTGAGGCTTCCAGAATAAACAAGGAAACTATCCAACTTCTCCGAGAGTGCCTTTGGATAGGTCCAATGAAAAGTGACTTTTGCTAAGAAAGGAAAATAGATAATTAAATTTTAAAATAAGCAGTGGTTCACTCAATCCCAAATTCAAAACGTTTTTCTTTAAATCAAAAAAGTTTTAAGAACTTTGGAAAGGCCAATAATTCCTGAGAAATAATTAAACTACTCAAATACAAACTCAAAGCTCACCTGAGAATTCCAGACCAGCAACAGGAAAGAAATTTCGGACATTGTGAAGTGCGAGTTTAATCATTGCCAAATGTATAAGGGCCCAGCTGCATGAAGAAAATGATCTTCATTAACTCAAAAATAAAAGTTAGCTTTTGCTGTGACTTCCTCTGTTCTTTCTTTCCCCTTTAAGCAAATTACATAACAAAATTCCTAAACAGGATGTTACAATCAAATGCAAACTCTCTCCATGTTCCCAGACCAGATTCCAGTTTCAAATATTGTTCAAAAATTATTTCAAATATTTCAGATGTTCAGTATTTTGTGTACACTGTGTCAGCTCAACTCTCTCTCCAGAGATTTTTTTTAAATGGGATTCATGGAGTGCAGAGTCCTTTGAAAACATAAGGAAAGGGAGGAAAATGTGGTATGTTTATACAAAATGTGATTAAATAATGCTAACTCTTTTTTTTACCCCTTTTATTTTCTAGTGGTTTATACCTATCAGTTATTCACAACTTGGTATGAATTAATCAAATTAACTTCTGAACAGCAACACTCACTCTCTTTCCTTCTACTCTGGAGGAAAAGAAATGAATCTTAGCTTCTCCTACTTCCTCCAATACTTTGCTCCACCATCCATCCTTTGTATCTGTCCTTTTCATTACCAGATTTTTTGAAAAAGTTGTCTAATATCCAAGGACAATGTATCTTCATCATCCATTTTCTCTTCAATTTCTAGCAATCTGGTTTCCATCCATTTTTCTAGTCTCTCAGGTATCATTCTTGGCTCCTCATTCCCCCTAACTGTTGCCAAATCTTGCCATTTTCGCCTCTACATTTATCACATACGACTGACTTACCACTTCATTGATATCATATCTTCATCACCTCTCACCTAGATTACTGCAACAGCTTCCCAACTGGTCTCCTTACCTCAAGTTTCTCTCAACTTCAATCTATCTTCTCCACAGCTGACAAAGTGATTTCCTTTGAATACAGATGACCATCCCTTCCAAGCCTCCACCCACCACACACACATACTCAATAAACTCCAGGAGCACTCTGTTACCTCTAGACAAAATATAAAGTATCTCTGTCTAGCTTTTAAAGCCCCTTAGACCCTTGCTCCAATCTACCTTTTCAGAATCATTTACACATCACTCCCCCTTTCATACTGTACTATCTAGCCAAATTGGCTTTCTCTCTGTTCCTCCCACAAGGAGCCCCATTCCATCTCTATGCCTTTGCATTGACCATCTCTCCTGCCTAGTACACACTCCCTCATCACCTGTACCTCCAAGAATTCCTCTGCCTTCCTTTAAGATGAATCTCAAGCACCACCTTCTACAAGAAGCCTTTCTTGATCCTCAATTGCTGTGTCCTCCCTCCCTGACTACCTTATTTATAGACAGCTTATTTGTAATTCATAAGTAGCTTATTTATTCCATCTATTCTGTGCACGCACACATGCACACAAAGAACTAATTTTCTATGTATGGATCCTTTGATCTCTTTGGGATGTCAGTCTAATAATCACACTGCTTCTCTATGCCTGGAATCTATCCATCCTTCTACCCTCCCACTACTCTCCTGTGGAACACGGGTTTAATTCACATATCGCATTCATTATGAATCTTTCCTTAATTCTAACACAAAGACTTATTGGCTCCAAGACTCATAATACACCTTGCTTACTCTTTAATTCACTTATCATGTTATATGCTTAGTTACCTGTGGGTATACATATATATATATATATATATATATATATATATATATATATATATGTCATATTCCCACACCAGGCTGTAAGCTCTGTAAGTTCAAGGAATATGATCTAAACTCTGTATTCCCCTCAGCTGCTGAACAAAATGGATCAAGATCAAGACCTGTAGATTGCATTCTTCACTCACCTGTAGGAGTTTGGATCTCTATGCTCCTGGATTTGTGTATCAGAAAAAAAAGCATCATCATCCTCTTCATCACTATGAATACTTTCATCTGAATCATATATAAGGCCACTATCAGATAAAGGTAGAAATGGCTGCAATGAAAGGTAAAATTATTTTTAAAATACAAAATGAGCCCACTTTCTAATTCAGATGTGACATTAAACAATACTCAGACTGAAAACTCAAACTGGGGTTTACTGCCATTTGGGTTCTTGATACTAATAAGGATCTCTTATACTTACACAAAATACTAATAAGACTCTCATTAATGATGGACTGAAAATATATGAACCCTCAACGACCAAAATGTCATCCTGACTGTAGTAAGTATGGAAAATAATTAGAAACTCCAAGACTGTAATGCAATAGGAACAAGAATGGACTAGACATTTAGGGCAGAAAAATTTCCCAACATATCCCTAAGATTATTTTTTTAAACCCTGGTTTATTATTCTTTTTTTGGGGGGGGGGTGCAGAGGAAGGGTTAGGAGGCACACACAGTCACACAGCTAGTAAGGGTCTGAAGGTGGATTTGAACTCAGGTCCTCCTGACTTCAGAGCCAGTGCTCTATCCACTGGGACACCTTGCTACCCGGAATCCCTGGTTTATTATTCTATAAGACTTTAAAAGACAAAGTCTCCAGGAGGAGATGACAACCTCCCTCAAAGAAAGTATTTCAGTGTCAGTTAAATGAGGCAGACAATGCCCTGAAATTATCAAAGTGAACCCAAAATACAAATTAGAATATAGAGAGAGATTAAACCTAAAGATTTGGATTAAAAAGTTGTTTTTTTGAAGCCTTGAGATTTAGGGAAAAAAAAAAGCTTCAAGAGTTGCTTAAATATTCTGATCAAAGGGCGTAAAACATTAAGTGGGACTTTTTTTAAAAAGCACCCTGATCTATGCCTTCATCTAGTAGACAAGGAGAAGAAGGCCCAATGTCACAAAACTGATTAGCATCAAAGTCAGGTCTTTCAACTCCCAGGAATCCACTTCTCCTCTACCATTGCTATAGCCAGTCAATATATTTGATTTAACAAACATTTGTTAAATATTTAATATGTATAATGCTAGACACTAGGAGAAACAAAAAAAGTAGAAGATGGCGTTTGTGCCTTCACAAAGCCTATAAACAAAGAGTTTATAATCTAGTTGAGGAAGACAGATACAAACAGCCATAATATAAATTAGTAGATACTCAGTATCAGAGGAGCAGAACAGATAGTAAGTAAAATAGAGGAAGAGTTGGTGTGCAGTTTAATAGAGAAAGGGACACCTTAACTGAATTGCGAAGGAAAGGCAGAATTCAGAGAAGTGGTTAGGAAGGAGAAAATCACTCTACATGGAAGGAACAACAATGTGAGCATGGCACAGGGGCAAGAATACGTCTGGCATGTTCAGAAGACATAAGCCCAAGCCAGGAAGAATGGACGTCTTAATAACTGATTGAACATAGAGACAAAAGAAGTAGGAAGGAGTCAAAGATGGCTCTGAAGGAAGAACAATGTACACAGTGGTGATAGCCAAGTAAACGAAAAGATCAATGTATAGATTATATGCAAAACATAACTACTCTTCTCAGGAAAGAAATAAGGGACTACGAGGGAAGAGTCTCACATACATCGTTACAGTCAGTAACTTTATCAACTGTTTTCATTTAACTGTTTTTCTATGTTATGGGTGGGGGAGGGGTTTAATTCCAGTGCTGAGATAAGATCTAGAAACAACAGTGATCTAAAAGCAAGGGCATGCAAAAAAAAAAAGCACGTGGATGTGATAAATATAGAGAGAAAGAAAGAGGGACAAAGAGACAGAAGAGGGAGGAAGGTAAGCTGTAGATAATGCAGTTTGGTACTAAAATCCAAGGAATTTGTTAAATCCATCGATATTTGTATTTTCAGTGTCAGATTTGGCTGGCTACATAGTGGTATACTGTATATTTAAGTATACCATATGGTATGGTATACCACAAGTGATATGCTTAAATGCATCAAAATAATCCAAATTCAGCCATAACCAAGATTGCTCTGCATGTACTTACACATCTTACCTTAAGTGATAGAATATCCCACAGCAGTTGACCATATTCTGACTTTCCAGATGTAGGAATATAGATTTTTGTTACTTGGCTGAAATAATATTTTAAGAGTTATAATTTGCATTCTTCATATACCTTACCTTTGCAACAAAATAATCCCACATACTAAGTTCTGGCGGGATGAATTTTTCTCTGTAAGATGGTCTTTCGGCAGGCACTGGTGGTGGTGTTGCGTCTTTCACAGGCCTTCCAGGTACCAGCATTCTCATGTTAAAACGTCTCCGATGTTTATCTATTTCTTCAGAAGGAACAGGAGGTGCTGATTGGGAAGGAAACAATCAGAGCTCATTTTCTACTATTTGTTTAAACAGTTCATACTTCTCTTCACTCTACTGCTGTAGAATTATAGTTTGGCCAAAATTAATTAGAATAGCATTTGAAGGAGACTGTTGCAATTTTCCCAGTGAAATAACAACCTGTCAGCAGCCAAAATAGGGCTCAGGCAGACATTATAAGGGCATCTTGCCCCAATACAGCCTGTACTTTTCCAGTGGAAAGAGGCCAAATTACAAAATACTTATATATGCAAATACTGCTCTAGGTCCTACAAGTATTACAAAGAAACATGATGCCTGCCTATTAGAATTTGCACAGTCTGGTTGGGGAGAAAAGATGCATGTATAAATAACTAAATTTAAAAGCAATATAAATTGAATAAATGAATGGTAACATTTTTTGTACTTCTCCCATTCTATGGTACCTCTCCCAATTTTCATAACGTTCCAAATATCACTGACAGTGGCTCAGTAATCACACATTCCAGTTCTTTAATAACCCAAGGATGTAACTTATCTGGCTCAGGTAATTTATTTTTTTTAATAATTTATTTTTAGTTTTCAACATTCACTTCCATAAGATTTTGAGTTTTAAATTTTCTCCCCCTCCCTTTCATATGCCTCCCCAAGATAGCATACAATCTGATATAGGCTCTACTTATACATTCATATTAAGCATATTTTCCCATTAGTCATGATGTAAAGAACAATTAGAACTAATGGGAGGAACCATGAGAATGAAGCAATAAAACAAAACAACAAAGGAAAAGGAGAACAAACAGTATGCTTCTATCTGCATTCAGACTCCATAGCTCTTTCTCTGGATGTGGATAGAATTTTCCATCATGAGTCTTTTGGAGTATGGCTCAGGTGATTTAAATTTATGTAGAGCAACCAGGTGCTCTCTTACCAAATCTACTTATCTTTGGTACTGTCTGTTGGTCACTTGGGTTCCATCCCTCCTAAGGTAATGGTCAGCGTGTGTTTTAAATTCCCAAAGAAATATAATGGACTTGGAAATACAGTGGTTCTAGATAGTAGGTAGAAATTGCTTCGTACAAGAAGCGTGAATGAGTGAAGCACTCTGTGATGGTATTGGTGATACAATCACAGCATTCTGTACAGGGGGGAGGGGCAAGAATGCTCCATCACACAGTGACTCAATTTTAGGAAAAAAGGAACAATAACAAAACATGAACATCAAAGATGGATGTTGTTTAAAAACCTGGACTTGGATCTGGGTCTAAATTTTACTCTCAAGAGCCTGTTATAATTCTATCAGTAAAACACTCCTTTTCTCTTGAACATTATTCTGCTTCCTTCTTTGCATCATTTAAACATGTTCACATTTTCCCAACCTCAGAATAGATAGATTACAGATAAGACATTTTAGAAAATCATGTTATTCGTGATTACCAGGGATCAGTTGTTCATCTTGGTACCAAAGGTACTCAGTACAAATTGTGTATCAAGGATTTTAATAAGACAATAATTTTTTAAGTTCCTAAAAATAGGGAAATGAAACTGTTTTCCTCTAAAACTTGAATTATATACATTCACATGCAAATGCTAATGGCATCAACATTATCTCACCTGAAATATTTTCTGATTGTCTTCGAGGCTTCACTACAAGTTTCACTCCACCTCCAAACACAGCAGCCCACATCCGATTGTTTAATGGGTGGGCTGCTAGTCTAAATAATTCATTGAAGGAATTTGTGGCAAGGGCATGTATCAATAAACTTAAGTAGACAGCAACAACAGCTTCACACAACAAGATGTTCAATTTTGGTTGGTCCTCATCTCGAGCAGAGCTTAACAGATTGATAAGCGAGCTCACACCTGCAATATTGTAGAACAATCAATTTACAGCATGGAAAGAAAAATCTACAAATGATCAAGTGGGTGCATGCATCTACAACAAACAATGTACAAACTCTTCTTGAAAAAGTGTGCCATACTTATTGGCATCATTTCTTGCTTAATGGCTGAAATTTCCATTTTAAAAAGCATTAAATTTGTTTAGGCAAAAGCTTTTTAATTTTAAATTTGTCTATTTTATCTCTTATCCTCTCCATCACTTTTTTAGAGCTATCTTCCCTTATCTATGGATCCGAAAGGTAATTTCTTCCTTGGTTCTCTAATATGTTTATAATATGACCTTTTATATCTAGGTCATGTATGTATTTAGAGCTTATCTTAGAATATGATGTATGGTATTGGTCTAAACCTAATTTCTATCAGATTGCTATCCAACTTAAAAGCAGTTTTTATCAGATGTCCCAGGACTGGGAACAAAAAAAAAAAAAGCTGCCTATAAGGGAACACTGATGGAGAGAAGGAACAAACATTTATCTGACAAAGTCATGAATTATATTTAGGATTTTCTTTCCTTTCAACGTCTCAAATTTGGAGCTTCAACACCTCTGGTCTAGGAGAAAAGATCTAGGCTGATAATAGCATCAGAGAGGGAGGGAAAGGAAAAAGTTGGTAAAAAGTATCTAAACCAGGAATATTAGATTTCCCATTCCTGGACCCCAGTAAGAAGATTTATATTTAATCGGGGCGGGGGGGGGCAGGGAAAGCATATTCCTTAGATAAGCTTCTGCTGTTCATAAGATTGTAGACTGAAAACTGAAAGGACCTCAAAGGGTATTTAGTCAATTCATTTAACAGACAGGGAAACTGAGGCTCAGAGAGGTTAAAGGACTCATTCAAAGTCACATAGGTACTGAATAGCAGAGATGAGATGCAAGCTCAGATCCTAATGACTCCAGGAAAGATCAGTGCTCTTTCTACTACACAATACTATCTCTCTATTTGCTTTAGGATTCAAAGGAGACACAAAATGGATATAGTTTAGGTCATTTTTTCCTTTTATTTTCTTCTTTAATAGGGATGAGTGTGAAATAAAAGAAATTATTTCTCTCCTCCCCCCTGACTCCCATTTTTTCTGCACCCCAACAATTCTGAGAAAATGTGAAGTTTTTTTTCTTCCCCCTCCATGTTATTCTTCCTGATGAATTATTTTGGCTATAAGCAATAGTAGGAATCCTGAAGACCTAGTAGTTGAAATGTATTAATTACCCTGTTGCTAAAATAAAAATACAAGATATAAACAGTAGTTACCCGCTCTGACTAGTAACTAAGTAGGTTTACTTCGGGTCCAGACATGTGATTTCACTGGTGTGAAGAATTCCCATTGTAGAAACTCCCTCAACTGATAAAGATTGACTACTTGTCTCTGTAACTTCTAATCTTAAGGAGCTATATGGGACACTGACAGTGTAAGAGACTTGCCTAGGATTACACAGTTATTAGTTCTCAGAGGCAGAATTTAAAACCAGGGCTTCTTGGTTCCAAGACTAAAACTCTAGCCACTAAACCATACTATCTGCATACTGACTTGTCTTACCAATAAACCTGTTGTTAAGAAGAGCTGAACTCCCATTACCCAGAATGTTGAGTAAATTACACTGATATCATAAAGACATAGATGAGACCTATGCATACTCCCAGCGAAAGAAAGCAGAGAATTAAAGATTTGGTACTTTTCATGAATGAGAAGAGAGATAAACTAGGTAACAATAATGAATAAAAATTCAAATATTCAGAAAGTGAGGTTCTTTGGAAAATAATTTTCATTTTTCCAAAGGTCAAAATTCATAACGTTCCTCATGCTTTGGAGATTCCAAAACTAGAGGCAAGAAGGAACAGTTGGCCTGGAAACAAATCCTATAGAATGGTGAGACAATAATACCTGAAGGAATATAAGAAGTAAGAACTAGAGATAGTTTCAGCTAGAAAAAAGCCCCTTAGGGCTACTGCAGAAGTCACCCTTCTTCATACAGATGGTCTGTAATCTTGCCCAGAAAAAAAAATGATATAGAGAATAACATTCTTAGAGCCCTTTTCCAGAAGGGTTATCTCTTATACTAACAACTGAATCTGAATCATGGCTGGGCACACTAAAATTTGTGATCTTTTCCTTTCTCTAGATAAAGATTTTTAAGACCACTTCTCCTATATCTATGTAGCACTTAGAAAAGAAGTATAGTATCTCCACTTCCATATAGAGGTGGAAAGCAAAACCACCTGTGAATGAGAGATAAGGGAGAAAACAACAGCGTTTCAGAGGGAAAAGTTAAAATGTTAACACTATAAACCCCAGCTGGGAAGCCAAAGAACTCTGGTAAGTGGTCATGGATCCTCAAACCAAGAACTGGAAACTGCAGGAATTAGAAGTCCTCACTAAGAATTCAGTTGCATGAGTGAATATAAGGGAGAGGAAAGACAAAGAGTATGAATAGCTGGGTGTCACTCACTGAAGTCTGAACTCCAATACTTAGTCTGAAATACTGTTTAGCCAAAGGGAGATGAGATCTAGTTTCAACTGGACTACATAACACTTCTAGTAGGTGGCACTTCAGAGTCTTGAGTCTTGAACACAGGACTGGGAGGAAAGGAATATAATATTTTATTTTGGAGGCACATTTGTAAGCACTGAAAGAATGACACAGGTTTGGAAAAACTGGCTAAATTCAATGAGAGGGTTGGATTACATGACCTTCCTATAATCAAAGGAAATTACCCACTGTGCCAATATACCAAATAGGATTGCATTTGTCTGAGGGGCCTGGGTACTCTCCGGTCAGAAGGAACTTAATAGGGTAAATGTAAAATCCTATAATCAGGTTTAAAAAAATAGTAACTGAACAAGTACAGGATGGGGGAAATAAAACTAAATAATTCATACTGAAAAAGACTCATGAGTGACACAGCAGACAAAAAAGTTAATTCAATTTTAGGCTGCATTAATAGAAGCATAGCGTCTAGAAGGAGAGAAGCACTGTATTCTCCTGCTATACTCTGTGCCCTGGTGAGACCTAGCTGCCACATTTAAAGAAGAACATTGACAAGCTTTAAAGTTCCTAAAGGAGGTTTGAGGGTAGGGAAAGGCAGAGAACCAGGGTGCTGAAGGGACCCAGAACCATGCCAGAAGAGAATTTGTTCAGGTTGGAGAAGACTCCAGGGGAAAATGGTAACTGTCTTCAAGTATTTAAAAAGCTACGCATAAGAGAGAAAATGTGTTCTTCTTGGTCCTAGAGGGCAAAACTAGAAGAACAAAAGACGCCACGATGCTGATTTTGGTTCAATATGATAAAAAAAAAAAATACTAACAACCAGACCTGTCCAAAAGTAGAATGGAGTGAATCAGGATGTAGAGAATTACCCATCACTAAATGTCCTCAAATAAGGCTAGACAATTGTTAAAATCAGTCCTGGTCAAAAACATTCACGTTTTCATTTGAATTTTCATAAAACCCACCTACCAATCCTTTATGGAACTCTTTTCTGAGGTGTAAACTCAGAAAACTTGAAGGTAAATAGCAACCCATTTATAAATTGATATATCATCTTTTTTTGTGCTCTTTGCTTTGTGCAATTCACAACAGCATACTTGCAACTTAAGAGTTCTAATTCTCTGTATTTGATGTCACTGAAAATCACTCATTCAATCTCTTAAATTTTTAAAAAGAAATTGTCACATTATAAGCAAAAAAACCCCAAAAGCCTACCACATAAACTCTCTCACCTGGCCACTGAGCAGGAGATGAATTTGGTGTTGCATGCTCATCAATACTTTCCGTTCTTAGTCTTCGACGATCACTTAAAAGAAGCCCTTGGTAAGCCATTCCTGTAAACTGATTTGCCTCAGTTTGGCTACTAAAAACAAATGAAGCATTTCTAGTGAGAATCTGAGAACATTCTTGAAATGAAATTCATTACAAATGTTTAATTATTTGTATTTTCAAAACTAAGGTGCAGATGATGTAAGTTACACTGGACTATGGGAGGTTATCTTATGAATTTAAAATTCTTTACATTACTTGTTCTTAACAAAGATATAAGGGTGGTAAGCAAATCACTGTCACATTCTGATATATTTCTAAGCCAATAACCTATTTTGGCAGTAATGTAGGGCAGTAAGTTTATCCTTAAACTGAAAACGGAAAGGATCGAGAATTGTGTTTTAAAAATATTTAATCCTCAGATAAAATGTTTCCAAATACTTTCTTCTCTGTGGCAGCAATATTTTAGTGCTAGAAGAAGTAATAAGTCATCAGTAACTTAATTCAGTGGTGGTCAATCCAAACTTTGGTCTGGAAAATTTGCCTCAAAACTGAAATAAATCAGCTGATTTGGTAACAGGCACCTTTTTGGCCAGCAGGGAAAATTAGTCAATATGCTTTATACATTAAGATGCCCCACAGTCACATGAATCAACATCCTTTCTTGCATTTTCAAATGTTTATTTAGTCTTGCTTAGAAATGGCCTAGTTAAATTAATATTAATGCATAGCTCATTTTGAATTAACAATTCTTCATAAGGTACTTGCAAAAAAAAAAAACCCTTATGTAAAACTGCTACATTTTCAAGGAATATAAATTCCACAAATGTAAATTTCTTATATTTCATCTAATTTATTGAGATTTTCAAAAATTATAACTTCCAGCATTTAATTATTCATACTTTAAATTAGGGAGTCATCAAAAGATAGGCTCAGGGCCAAATCCAGCCCATTGCCAGTTTTTATACATCCCGCAAGCAAAGAACGGATTTTATATTTTTAAAAGCAATAACTTTTTTAAAGGTAAAAATCATTCTTAGCTCTGGGTGGTACAAAAACAGGAGGTGTAGATTTGGTTCACAGGCTACTGAAGTTTTTCAACCTCTGCTTTAAATCATGCACAGATTCTCAAAGTTGGAAGAAATCAGAGGCTAAATGTTCCAACCCATACCTAATTATGAATCATCTCACAATATCCTGGACAAGTAGTCATCCAAGCTTCACTTGAAGAGTTCCAGCAATGAGGGACTCATTTATGAATGTTTTTATTTATTTTTTATATTTTTATGAATGTTTTAAAATGAAATCTGGGCCATAGATTCATGTGATTTAATTTTTCTATAATTATTATATCCCAACCATCAGAATTCAAAGTATGCAAGTTATAATGAATACCATTTGGTACTGAGAAAATGAAATCGTTTAATCATTTCTTATCGATATGTCCAAAGGCATACAAATTTTGATTATGTCCCATAGGAAAACAAATTTTATTCTTTAAGCCAAATTTAAAGAATATCATTTTCCCATTTTTTCAAAAGGATCTTCCATTTAAAATAAGAACATGAGATAAGAAGCTCTAATAAAACAAAATGAGAAAAAGTCTCATAATTTTCCATGTGAGTGAAATCCAGCCTACTCTATTTATTTCTAAGTTTCTTTCTAGATGCCAAAAACTGATGCTTAATGTGGAACTCAACTTCAATAACACCATTTTGTCATCTTTTACATTGTGTGTTCTTGGCACTTTTTAAATAAGAGAGACTAGTTCTGAAAGGAATCTTTTTTCATTACTTGGTTTTTTTTAAAGCTACCTATTTAAAATGTCAATTTAAAAAATAAATGCATACAAAATAATTCCAAATTATCAATAATATTTAGAGAATAAATCATGCATCAAATACCTATACCAATTTCTGATGAGAGAAATCTAAAGTAAAATAAATGATAGAAAACTATGAAAGGGCACTTCTCTGATTCTCCATCCTTTATTAAAATACACATAAGGACACAGAACCTCATTAAAAACAAACAACAACATAACTCTGGAACAGTTTCATTCAATTTGGTTTTTGTGTGTCTGTATTAGTGCTATTTGTTGAGGGTTTTTTTTTACCTGTAGCTATGACTGTCACATAATGCTTGGTAAATAGATGCAGAAAGTGAAGCTGCTAGTGAATGAAGTGTGTGCACCTAAAACCAAAACAGCCAAAATTACATTGTTTACTAACATTTCCATACAACAATAAAATACTCAGAGATCAGAAATTAACCAGACTCTCATTGTTGTCATAAATATAGTTTGATTCATAATACAGGTATGGATTTAAGTAAGATAACTAGCCTCCCCCAACACTCTGGACTGATTTAATCAATATATGTTGATGCTACTGGGGCATTTCTCACTAATGCTAAAAGATCAGTTGAAGTTTAATGAATAACTTTCTCTGGGTTCTAAAGACAACGAAGTAAAATGAACACAGTAATTTCAGAACCTGGAAATAAATGATTGGTTTAGTACAGGCTTGTCCATGAAGATGCCCCAAGCTGAAAATAACAGTAATAATACCAGTAAAAATGGGGGGAAAAACCCCTCACTTTTAGGTCAGCAGGATTGGATCCATTTAGCAAATTATATTTATATCAAACTGTATTAGAACGGTACTCATGGCCCAAAAGAGATTTTAAAGCATTTCCAAAAGTAGAGCAATCTATTCCAATGAAAACAGTCTATCTTAATATCCTAAGGGTATAAAGTTTGCTTCTTTCTTATTTTTTTTTTTTTTTGGTGAGACAATCGGGGTTAAGTGATTTGCCCAGGGTCACAAAGCTAGTCAATATCATGCGTCTGAGGCCTCATTTGAACTCAGGTCCTCCTACCTTCAGGGCTGGTGCTCTATCCACTGCACCACCAAGCTGCCCCTTAAGGGTATAAAGTTTCAAAGCCACTAGAATCAGTGTATCAACTTGAAATCTATTACTCAGCTGAATCGATGTCTCTAGAATTACAGAACATTAGTGCTTTAGGGATACTTAGAAATCTAATTCCATGATTTTTTTTAAAGTTATATCCAAATCATTAAGAACCAAGAATGTTTACTATATCCTCATACATCATTTCAAACTCTCCTCTTTTCCATATTTACCTAACCAATATAATTGTAATCAAGTAGTCTATGCTACATAGGATTAGAACAATGATTTCACTGGTATAGGTAACTCCCTGGGGAGGAAACTCTCTCTACCAATGGAAGTCTACCTTTTCTACAACTTGTATCCTTAAAGAACTGATTACAGTGTTGAGAAGTTAGGTACCTTTATTAAGATAACACAGCCAGGATGTGTCAAAGACATGATTTAAACCCAGGTTTTCCTGGCTGCCAGGCCAGTTCTCTATCTCCTATTTCATAGTGCATCTAACTATACCAACTATTAATACAAATTAATAAATTTTATAACTTTTCAGTATATACTCATAGATAAGGGGTCCCCAATACACTAATTGTAATCAGTCAATGATAGATCATTTCTATCTTACCCCCATTCCCTGGGCCCTCCACTGCTGACCAACATTTTCAGCTTATGCATGTGGCATGAAGTCTTCCATGGGGGTCACTCCCATTCCCCCAAGCATCCTCACTAGTTTGTGGATGAACACTCCTCTCCCAGGAACTTTATTAGCAGATACATATAGAGGATCCCTCCCATATGAAGAGTAAAGAGAACTTGGTCCTCTAAGTAAAGAATGGTACAGGGAAAGCCTGGTCAACTCTTGGGTCCCCACCCAGTTGTTCATTCTTGGCATTATTCAATTGTTTAATTCCTCAGAGTGGGAAATCAAGGTTATATTTTGGTGGTACTATGGGCAACTAACCCCAGTCTTCCTTAGCTATTGTATATGACATTCTAGGACCAGAAAGGATCTAAAGAATTACAGATAAACAGGTTTCTTCCTTTCCCAGATACCAAAAAGGCTAGTCATTTTTGATACACTGATCCAACCAGTCATTCATTAATATTTTATTTGCCTTGGAGATGTAAAGAAGCAACCATACTTGCTTACTGAATTAGTGTTTCACTTTAAAGAAGAGTACAGGGGGCAGCTAGGTGGCACAGTGGATAGGGTTCTGGCCTTGGAGTCAGGAGGACCTGAGTTCAAATCCAGCCTCAGACACTTGACATTTACTAACTGTGCAACCCTGGGCAAGTCACTTAACCTCAATTACCTAAAAACTTAAAAAAAAAAAAAGAAGAAGAAGAGTACAGGTCAAATATATAGAATGAAGGAAGTAGAAACTGGCTAATAAATGACAAAGGTGATTCCCATACTTATTAATACTAGCCAACTGTTTTCTCTGTCTTAAAGAGAGAATACTACTTTTCCAGAAATATTCAGAGGTGGACAGAATCCTTGATCCTAAAATTTAAGTTTAACAGACAAGCAATTTGGAAGCAATAGGGAAAAGAAGTATTGAAAGGAACATATGATAAACCAGATAAAAATCACTATTGGCTCTTTCCTCTAGACATTAGTGGGAAAAAATTTTTTAAAGTGTGTATACATATATATGTATGTATGTGTGTGTGTGCATACACACATACCCCATAGGGTGTCCCAAAAGTCTTGGTATAGTTTTAAGCTATTATTAAATTACTTTCATTTAAATTAAATTATTAATTAAATTTTTTATTATTATAAATTAAATTCCAACATTAATTTAGATCATTAAATTACTTTAAGATATTAAAGGTTTAAACTGCACTAAGGCTTTTGGAACATCCTGTATAATATGTATATATGTAATATATATGTATATTTACAGAATTTATGAGATCAAATGATAACAAACTTTGCATTACCTTCACATCTTCAATATTGGGATGTGGTGGCACTTTCATCTGAACAATGGTATAAAGGATATCATGGATGTGATTATTTAGATATAATACAGGATTAGCTATAACCGTTTTTGTTGAAGCAATACTCGCTGAAAGCAGAGGTAGTGTTGTGGGTAATGGTAATGGAGACTGGAGCTGCTTCACTGTAGTTTCCTATTATAGTTTTTTAAAAAAAGGTAATAATTAAAATTGAAGAAAACTAACAAAAGCATTAGTTATCTGACAAAAAATACTGGTGATGGTTTAAATTTAATTATAATCAAGTTTAGCTGAATTTTTTGGTTAAAATGCTAATATTTTTGGCATGAATGTCTTGACTTTTTAATACTATAGAAACTGAATTTGCTTGTTAACCCTAAACAAGACTAAGAGTTGAACAAGTGCTGAAATTACTGAACTGAAAAACTGGAAATTTAAAAAATGGTTATACCTGTTGCGATTCTTGAAGCAAAAATTTGAGTTCCATTCTTACTGAGGCGAGACCACCACCTTGTGCCCCATGAAGGCTACAGTAGCTAAGAAACACTCTTAAAAGATCTTGGTTTTTCTGTAGCCACAACTTCCTCCTTTCAGCATGTTCTCGTTTGGCTTGCAATCTTCGTCTTTCTAACTGGTGGCGCTCATATGAGCCAACTTCTGGTTTGTCCATCATTTCTTCAAAATCAAGGATATCACCATCTACTTTAGAGTACGTTTTACTGGGGTATTCTTTACCACTTGATTCATGGTTACATATTTCATGCATGGCAGCAATTTCTTTTTCCAGCCAGTTGTAGAGCTGAAATCTGAGTTTTCCTCCATCTACTTCATAACCTGTAGCCAATGTCCTAAGTTCAGTCATGAGGATCTTTAAACATGCTCTGAATTTTAGTTGTTCAGCAATCACATCAACTTCAGGGTCTCCTTCTTGAGATTCCTCTTCCTGGGGGGTAAGTAACATACTGGGGTCTAAAACTTTCTGATCTTCTTTTCCATTTCTTTTTTCCAAATCTGAACTTTTCATTACTAAACCATCATCATCTTCCTCTTCTGAAGCACTATCTTGGTCTTCACCCCAATCAAGAGTGAGTGGCTCCTCATCAAGTTTTAATGTTGTTTCACCCCAGTTGAACTGAGATGATTGTACATTGGCTGAACTTAAGGCAACACTTTCACTACTTTCAGTCCATGCTTTGGATTCAGAAGCCCTGAGGAGGTCTTTGTTTACTGAAAAGCTTGACTTCTTAGTTACTTTTGGAATTTTGGAAAGTACCTCAAGAGCTAACACAGGACATCCAACTTTAAAGTGAGCATTTGCAGTGGTAAAGAATAATTTCCTCTCTATAAGGTTAATATTACCAACAAAACTTTTCTCACTTTTGAGACCTAAAGTTGCTAAAGTCCCTTCAGGTGAGCCAAAGTTTCTTCGGAGAAGCAAAGGGTGGGTCCGGAGGTAGTTGTAGAAACTAAATACCGCAGGATTGCAAGATTTAATAATAACTATGGAAATAAAAAATATATATCATATTTCTATTCAATAGATGCAAAATATATTTAATAATTTTAAAGTATAAAGTATTATATCCATTTGTGCTTATCTAAATTAATAAAATATGTCCTCCAATATAAAGATATGTCAAAACGATGAACAGAAAGCTTTTCCAACTAATAAAAGTACACAGAGTACTAGAGAATGTGCATGTTTTATCACAATCTCTAGGCTGTTAATTGCTCTTCCTTGTAACAGTTTTTAGAACTTAAATTACCTACTATAAAAGAGATTTATGACAGCATAGCTGACATTTTCAAGGCCATTCTATCAAGTTAACACATAATTCATTCAGGGTCAGTCACTCCCACAAACATTTTTATTTTTGTCAGTGAATAGCTGTATGATCAAAGAGAATTTAGGTAATTTGGAACCTAAGCTTTATTTATATCTAAGAAATGAGTAACACAAAACTTTTCTTATCTGACCTTAAAAAATTATTGTAAAAATACAATGAGATCATATATATGAAGTTGCTTTACCTGGAATATTTTAGAAGTCAGACTACACATTAACTTCCATAGTGGTTTTGTATAAATTTAGCAAAAGAATGGCTATCCGGAACTCCGACAGCATGATAAACAGGCTTAGTCCAATAAAAGGCTGACTTCCTCAATCAGGACAGTAAGAACATCAGCTGGGCTACTTATATACTTAGCCTATAGTCCACAAATTCCCAGGCAATTCTGTAATTCTTAAAACTATCCTAGGGCCCCAGCTTGGGCTTCCCAAAATGGTGTCAACTATGTCAGTGTTCCAAGGAGAACAGGCTCAAGAAAATGTAGGAAACTATCAGGGGGGCTGGAAAGTGATATTACTCTCATATATAGCAGGTTCTAATTGACTTGAGGTTGTAGGGCTAACCTATGACCTGTCTCCCGCTCTCCCCCCCCCGGAAAAACCCCCAGATTCACCAGAAAAGTGATAATTGAAACTTCCAAGAGATCTCTATCTCAGAATTTAGAGAAGAAAACTTCTCCCCCACACTTGGAACAAAATAGACTTCCCAGGGCTCCCTCAAATCCTAAGAAACTCAAAAGCCATTTACATACAGGGTTTGGAACACAAGAGGGAGAATATACAAAGGCCAATAAACCTGAGAAATACCTTTTTCATGGAAATGGAGAGCTATTAAAAATTAGCTTCACCTACCCCTCTTCCTTTATCATGAACATCATGTTCTTCCCTCTATTACTTAGATCTCTTGGACCCTAAGGTACTTTGCCTGTGTACAAAAAGTGTTAGAGCTAGTCTATACAACTGGTTTTTTCTCTAAGATATAAATGAATCTTACTTGAACCTTTAGAAATTAAACTAGTCATTATTATACAACACCTTTCTGTCCTATTGTAGGGTCTAAGAGATCTAAATTCTAGAGGGAAGAATCCTAAGAATCCTAAGGACTGAAGATGTAAGAAATTCATTCTAAAAGAGGCAGATAAAGCAAATTCTCAAGAGTTAAGAAGTAAATAAAGTTAAGAGAGTATATGCTGTCTCATTTACAATGTAATGTAAATGGAATATATAATTAACTTATTGAAATTTCTTATAATTTTCTCTCTTTCTTCCTTTAAAATCTCTATTTCCCTGTATTGTTAGCAATAAAGTCCTCTGGAAACCTACAAGACGGTTATATGCTTTTTTCTAATATATCAAGGTAAGGCAAAAAATGGGAAATTGTGTATGTGTATATCTATATATTTACACATATATACACATACGTGTGTGTGCGTGTGTGTGTGTGTGTGAGAGAGAGAGAGAGAGAGAGAGAGAGAAAGAGAGAGAGAGAGAGAGAAGAAGAAGAAGAATACCCTAGGATGAAAATAAGAAGAAAAAATCCAGGTCTCTACTAGTTCTCTGGCTGGGTTAGGGCAGTAGAATATGAAGAAGAGGGGGGAAAAAAGGAGAAAAGAAAAGCCAAAGATTAAGAAGTAGCTTAATACACGATACTAATATTAAAACCCATGTATCCCCAAAATGCCTAATCCTCATATGATGACTCATCATAGTCAATGCTGTAATTAAAAGTTAACAGTACGTGAGTGGGCTTCAAGGTAATCTAACAAAATGGAAGACTAGATATTTTCTCCATTCCTCATTAAAGCTATTTAAATTAAAATTAAAAAAACAAACAAACAAAAAGGACTTATGCATCAGAGGTAGAGCAATTAACAGCTAAATCCATAAAATGAGAAAGGCAAGAAATCCAACAAGGTAACAGCCTTATGAATTAAAAGAGGAGAATGCTAACCCAAAGATTTGAGAAGATACCTCCCTCTTTTCCTTGGGAGGGGGAGACGTCCACAGGTGTGGGAAATACTTACAATGTCAAATATTTTTCATGTACAGACTAATTTTGTTGGGTTTACAATTTCTTTTCTTTAATAAAAAAATTCTTTGTCACAATAGATAGTTCTCGGATTGGGAGGGACAAAGAGAAATAAAGGGAAATTCAGGTAATATAAAAACAAAAGATATCAACAAAAATTTATTTTTAAAAATATCACTGGTGGGATAAACAATCCACTAAAACACTCTCTCTTATACATCCACTAGCACTATTGGTTGCTTTAGATGCCCTCTTTAAGAAAATGCCACTTAGAAGTTTTTTTTAAAAGTTAACAGAAAAATCTAGTTTAAAAATTAAAGTAAGCAAAAGAAATATTGTATTAGTCTTCTAATTCATTTTCATTTGTAAGAGAAATATTTTGAAAATAAATAATTTTTAAAATGAGATATTTCTTAGCCCTTACTAACTAAAGTTACAAAAAGAACGCAGAATTTTCACTGTTTTATTAAGAAGAGCAACCATTTCAGCCAAAACTTTAAAATTCCAAAGTAATTCAATTAATAACTTTTTAAGGTTCCTTATCTTATACACTCATGTACCTGTATTTTAAAGGCAATACACAACCACAGTATTTTAAGAGATAAAAAGAACTTCAAGGATCATGTAAGCCCAACCCCTCCAGTTTACAGGGGAGAAAACTGAGGCCAAGAGATATTAAGAAATTTTCTCAAGGTCACAGAGCTAAATTAATGGCACAGACAAGAACCTAGGTCTCCTGACTTCTGGGTCAGGGTTCTTTCTATTGCCACCATGTTTACTTAAGAGTTTGCCTAATTTCTCAACACCTGGTGATATAAGAAATATTCTTAATTTATCTACCTTTAACATCTGCCAAATATTGCAACAATATTATCCATAAAAGTTGTTTACAATTTAAAAACTCATTTACTTTTCAAATGATAGCAAAAAAGATTTGTGTTGCAAAATGCAGCTAAAAAACATCTGGTCCATAGGGATCGTAGGGAGCCAGAGAAGGATGGAAGCCATGTCAAAATTTCTCTAAGATGGAAAGTAAGTTTGGCCATAATTTACTTTTCAGTCTTAAAATGAATGTGTAATTTTAAAATGCAATATATTTTATAAAAACTTCTCACCTTGATTTTCATCTTCTTCCTTTGGTGTTTGTTCCAATAGCGTGTCCAAAGCCCTTGTGTAATCTTTCATTACCCAATAAGCAAGACTACGCAGGAAGGGATCAGGATGTAATCTACTACAAATGAATCCTGAGCTATCTTTCTGACAACCCAAAATCTTTTCATATAGGATGGATATGTAGGTGGATGATGTCTCAAATTCAGATTCATACAAACGAGCAATAATCATGGCTAGCTGAATGTCTTCCATTTTTTCAAGACACACCTGTAAATAATAATTTTTAAAATTCTTAAACATTGATTTTTAAAGAACTTCTATATCTTACCAATATATTAAATGCAAACTTTCTGATGTAGGGACTATTTTTGGTTTTTCTTTACTTTACCAAAACTTTGCATAATGTTTGACATGTAGTAAGCATGACATACAGTAAGCACTTAATAAATTCTTAATTGATTGATACTAAAACAATCCAACTATTTTGTATCAAAAATCAAATTGGAATAGTTACATAACTGATTAGAGCAAAATAGCTATTATTATTATCTGGCAGTATACAAATTTAACAAGTTTGTGCCAAAGAATAGAAAACATTTTTTAAAACCCAGACTAATGTAAATTAACAATACAAATTTATATAATTTTAATTTAAAAGCACATTTCTAAATTTCCAAGGAGTTTCCAATATAATTATCATCAATTATTAAAAATATATCAACACAAACAACACAAGGAGAGATACCTTACCAAGTAATTAATAAAAATATCCTGCTCCCAAAGAGAGCTTGTTGTCTAAAATCATTTTTCCTTTTTTTTTCTTACAAACTTTGCTAACAGTATCCATAGGACAAGTAAACCTAACCATCATGAGAGTTTAAGCATTTGTGATCCTGGTGTTCTCTGGAATATGAAATTTTAAGGTCCCCCGCCCTATTTGGAAGCAGACCAATAAGTGAGTGATTGTGTAGTACTCAAACTACTACAAGACAAATCTGGAAATCAATAATTTCATGTCATTACTTGGTCTATAGTTATTCACAAGTAATAAGCTGGAAAGAAATTAAGAAGTCCCATACCCCAACACCTAGTGTTTTACCAGCAAGTCCCAGAGAGCGTAAGTGACTTGCCAATGGTCTACAAAGGTATAAAGGAGCTAAGCCAGAAGGTGAGCCCAGGTTCTCAGACTCTAAATCCAGAGCTCATCCCCCTCAATAACACTGCCTCTTCATAAAAGCACTGCTCAACTTCCAAAGCACCATCTTCCTTCAAAAGATATACATACAAAAAGATGATAAGGCCCATCCTATGATCTCTCAAGTTTGTATTCTCCAATTCATTTTTAAAATGTATCATTCATACCTCTATGGCATCTTTCAAAGAACCAGCCAACAGGAAAAAAGCTGCCGACTGTTCAAAACGTTGTTTCCCTAGTAAGGAAAAGGCATTTTTCAAAGCAGCCTTACGCCACCTATCTTCATTAAAATTGTGGCTGAAAAACGCAGTCATTTTTTCATCATGTTGTGACCTACAAACCAAAACAGAGTTTAAACCAAACTTATGAATATTATTTCATTCACAGAGTGCTGATTTAAGTCAACAATAGAATTTGGAAAAAATGGAAAAAAAATCTACAAATAAATAATTACTTCAGTAAGACGTATTTAACATCAGGCTTTTAGGCTTCTCTTTACTTCCTGAATTTTTCTGACACAGCTAATATTTTACATTCTTCTAGCACTTGTTACTTTTCAGAATATTTTTACAAGACTATCTTATTATTTTTGCACAAAATAGGTAAAAACCCAAAAATCCAAAGATGAGGAAACTGAGATGAAATAAAGTGAAATGATTATTCAAGTTCACATAGCCAGGTAATTGACAAAATTAAATCCAAAACTTCCAAACCTCACACTCCAAGAAATCTTCTTTTTATGGATCATGTTACTGTAACTTACCTAAACAGACCCCACACCACTGCTTTCTTTTTCATAGCAAGGTAAAATAATGCAGCATCCAAGGCGTCATTGTTCCTCTGAAAAGATGCTTTAGCAACCTAATTAGTAAGTAAAATAAAAATGTTCATTTCTGAGAAAATTCAAGTTGGCAGAATATTCAGAAACAGGGAAAGAAAAGGTAGAATTTTTCATTAAAGTTGCGAATGGCTATCCTTTCTAGTGCTTTGCAAAACACTGGTGCCCATTTTTGCAATTCATGAAACTGCACATTAATTTTTTTATATGAATAGTGGCTTACAAATAAGAGGCACTCAAATGCTTCTATAATGAACAAATTTTAGATATAGGTTGCTGACTTACTGTATTAAAATTATAATTTACTTTGAAAAAAGAAACTACCATGAAAGGAAAAGGAAAATAATTCTAGTTATTTGTTTAAAACACATCTTGCCCTTCTCTAGCACATTTCAGTCATGAATTATATTTTATATTGCCACGTCATAGATTAAATTTGCAGTCTCTTTGAATAAGCAACTTCAAACAACTGAGTATGCCTCCACCACGTTTTTTCAGGGCTTATAAATTCAATCTGTAGGTACTGCATGAATCCAAAGTACTGCAAATACACAATTCCCCATGATATTCTAGGATTTTGCTTCAAATAACACTATGTAACTAAATTACATAATATTCAAGTCAACTCAAAATACTGAATAAAAGTCTTTAGTGACCCCTCATAACTTATTGCATACACAAAAATACTGGAATGGTTTGTAAATTATTTGGAAATAAGTAAACACTTTATTAACAACCTATGGGAGAACACAGAAAAGAAAAGCATAAAAGGGAAAGATGGCTTGCAACATGTATCCCTGGCAGGCATCTATAGGATCACAGACCACATATAATAAGTGCCTTGTTTTATGCAACAGATACATGTTCCTGAAATATTTTGGTAAATTTGTTAATTTAAAGGCACAAGAAAAACTTGCTATTTCTTTAAAATAATTATGCAGAGATCTTCCTCTGAAGTGAAAAATCTTTTTGTAATATAAATAACTGCCACCTAGCTTATACATTGCAGGTCTACATTTTCAGACAGGTTTTCTTAAAGGGAGACATGCCTGTCTTTATAAAAAGAACTGTGCTGATCTATCTATAAAAGATGTCCCAAAAGTCTTAGTGAAGTTTTAAGCTTTAACAGCTATTCCCTCTCTCTCTCTCCCCCCACCCCCAAAATAAGTAGTACAGACATGAATTATGGAATCAAGTCAGAAAAGCCTTTGTTAAAAAAAAAAAAGTCAAGTACTTATCTTATAATATTTGTTTCACAGTGTCTAATAGCTTGAAGATAAAATTCTGGACCTCCCCCCTCAAGAAGTTAAAATTTTCAGTGATATCAATGGAAGCTGCACTTTCCTCAGAAATGTGATTTTTACCCCAAAGTAGGCAATGTATTCAGTGCTACATTTATTTGCTTCTTAAATCAAACAAATTACCTTTTCAATGCACCTTCGAAGTGTGTTAATATTCCTGACCCACCAACCTATCCCCATAGCTCTTAATTCAGACCACTGAGGGTCTCCTCGTTGAATAGCAGGAATCATATTAATTAGTTCTTCCTCAGCCTCAGAATGAAAAGCCCAGGCAAAGTGACATGTGGACACACCTGAAGAGGCATCAGACAACATATATTCAAAATTACCATAGGTAAAAACCACTATAAAATAAAAAATATTTTGTTACTTTAGGGTTCCTCTTCATTTATTCAATCATTTCAAAACCAGTTCAAATGAGAAGGGAAAAGAGTAGGTTCTAACTACAAACTTCCTTAATTTAAAAGCCAGGAACAAAAAACCTGGTGCAAAAACACCCAACTTTTCCAAAACTAGAAGAAATCTATTGGGTCTTCAAAAGCACACACACTAATCACTTGGAAGGGAAAATATTTGAATAGGGAGATCAAGAACTATAATAAACACATAGTAAACTTTGAAATAGTAAAAACTAAACTAAGGTAAAAAGCCATTTACTATGTACATATGCCCTGGAATTACTCCGCCAATGTCACCTGGGCAAGTGCTATTACACTATGTTGTCCTATACAAATAGCAAGCACTCAACTACTCCTATCTTCACCCCCTTCTAACCATGCAACATTTATCACTAGTACAATAAGGCTCTGGAATGGAAACAGAGTCAAAGGATACATCAATTTCATCATAATTCAAAGCTGAAGGTCTTTAGTTTAACAAATAAATAATGAGCAAGAGTGTTATAGGTTCAATAACTTACCATCCCTTTTTTTCTTTCATTTTCACATTTGCTTAATTATATATTTGAATACTTTTGATTTTAGAAAGGAAAATAAAATGCATTGTAATCAAAAGTCAGAAGTAAACCTTTAAGTCTGATTCTGTATTTATTCTATATATTAAATCTATATTCTAGATTTGGACTTTTAAAAAGAACCTATGAATCTAAAAGTAGTCTTCAGGTGATACCTGAGCTGGGAAATTTTTAGCTCTGGAGGGCTGAGCCTACTGTTTAAATAGGCTTTACCTTGAAAAAAAAAATAGGGCCTAATTACTTCCTTCATCAGAAATCCGTCAAAAACTACTAGAATTAATCTACACAGAAAGGGTGATTAAAGGAAAGAGCTTAGGAACAAAGCAAAAGCAGGACCAGTCTGATAACCATCCATGAGAACTCATTCTAGAGGCAAAGAAAGCATCTGTGACAACTAAGTGCAATCCTTCCAATCTGACAGTCATTAATAAAATTCATTTTTAAAATTGTTCTCCAATATGGCCAAATTCACTTGCAGTTAAAAATGTTCCGACCAACTATCATTTCATGTTTTAATTTTAAAATAGTTTTTAAATGATTTTATGGTTAGTATTATAAATAATAATAATTTATAAATTATAAATAAATAAATACATTTTAAAATATTTTATTCATGTTTTCCATGCTAAAGACTGAGACACAGTTTGATGAATGATAATCTTCATTCAACAGATTTTTTTTTCTTGAAAATGGGTTGTACCTGATGTATCAGAACAGTGACACAAAGGACTCCACTTTGATATTATCAGCTTAGAAAAAGACAAGAAGGATTTTAGCAATACCCAGACCCAGTTTTGTAGTTTTTTTTTAAACTTAAGAAGCTAATGTACTAGAAATTACAAATAGCCTTCATTATAGCAATATTCCAATATTCTGATATTTTAAAATTATAATTTAAAGAACAAAATTAATTGATATTATGTTAAGTTCTCTTTTGTGGAATTTTAAATTTCTAAACTTCTAATTTTTAAGTTGGAAGAGATTATTTAAACCCAGGTCTTTGGGCTCAAAGTTTAACATATGATTTCATTCCACAACAGGCTCCTCCTCAAATAAAGTTATCACAGATGAGTACTGATAAAGTAGGGTTGAAAAGTGACCCCTTATGTTAAATACTCATTTTGCAATATGAGAGTCCTGTTAACTGCTTATTACTAAAATACCACACAAACCACAAAAAGCAATACAGTACATATGATGTGAGGATGGAATTATGGTGAAATCTGAAAATGAAGGGTTTTACCATAATTCAAGCCTTTTGAACCTCATGATGAAATGCTAGCTGAGTTATTTAATCTCTTTAAATATAGGACTAATAGCCTATAAGACTTTAAGGTCACCAAGAGGTACATGCACAGACAACTATACAACTATAACTATTTTTATGTGAATACTAAAACAACTTCAACACTAACCAATACACAAAAGTTAAAATATTTTCAGTCAGAAAGGAATACCTTGATGAAGTAGTTGTACTCGATATAAAGGAGGTAATGATGTCAAAAGGCATGTGTGTAACCTCATTGCCAATAAATATCTCAATCCACATTCATCTAACGTGTCTCTTCCTTTAGGAGAAGCGAAAAATATATTTGAAGAAATGAGCCCAAATTATTGTAAATGTTAAGAAACACAAAAACTATCATCCATCGTTAATTTTAAATGGGATAACTGATAGCAAAACTTTTGAATACATCATTTGGCAAACACTTGGAATATATGCCCCAAAACTCCTCATACTCTGATAAAACTAGATAAGAAAAATGGAAAAATTATGTCTTTAGGCAATTCAAGCATAGAGTAGGTAAAAATAAAGGATGCAATCTTTAAAATCCATGATGGCAACAAATAAACTATAATGTTTCTGTTATTACAAATAATGTTTTCTCCGAGAAGTCCAGGTGAACTTGAAATGATACAGCTCAAATTAAGATGATTTTCCATATCTGTAATATCTTCTTCAGTAAACATAACTACCTAAGCTGCTTACTTCAGTTAACAGCATGAAGTCGAGACCTGGGATTTGAGCACAGAAAATTAGTTTTACACAGAGAAATATTCTTTGTCATAGTCAAAGACCCATAAATAGCATACCACTAGTCACAAGAGCAACTAGGCAAGAAAATATGGTTGCTAGCACATACTCATCACCATCACTAGAAAGACAAAGCTCAGGCATGTTTTAGGGAGGATGTCAATATCTTTTGTTTCTCTTGGAGAAAAAAAAAAAGCTCATGAAAATAAAAGGAAAATATGTTGCTCTTATGTGAAAATGGTATGACTCTCATTTGATCAGTCTTCTTTACAATACAGGGTGTTCCAAAAGACTTATTATATTTTTAAGCTATTAAAGCTGAGCTATTTTAAAGGTTATTAAAAAAAAACTTTAAAATGCCCTAAGACTTTTGGGACACCCTGTACATTATATATGAGCTGACTATTTGACCAATACATGATTTTGCATCAAAACTTAAAATATTTCTTTCAGATTTCAGTATGCCTAATTTCTTTAGGGATAACAAAAAGAAAAAAAAATGTACGCAGCAAAAGTGTAAGACAATTTTGGTGAGTTTTATTCCACTACACATTTCTTTGCACTGAGTTAGTGCAAAAAAAAAAAAAATAGTACCCTAGGATATTCTAGAACATGAAAAAGAGAAGGCTATAGAGAACTAAATGATAGTATTCATTTATATTCTGAAGAACTGAGTATGGGTGGTAGAGGTAAGTAATTTACCTTTACATTCATTTTTTAAATAAGGAGCAACAAAATTTGTTATGGAATGAAAAGATTAAATGTAATGAAGAACTTTCTAAACCATGAGGCATTGAAACACCTAAAAGACAGCTAAAGAATCAATTTCTCTTGTCATTTTGAGGTATAAGATAATTATTAGAAACTATTAAGCTTAGGCATGCCTAGAAGCAGAGGAATAGCTTAACTGATCTCACAAGGTTCTTTTTTTCAGCTTTATGAGTCTATGATAAAATTCAAAACTGGGCTATTATCATAGAAATAGCATCTATACAAAAAGAACTAGAACAAGTAAATGGAAGGAAAGCACAGTTAGTCCATGAAGAACTATGAATCACAAATTGTTTAAGTTTGTCAAAGTATTCCTTCATACAATTCTTTTTTCTTTTATGCAATTTCTGATCAAAGATCAGAATCATTTTAGAGGATAATCACTGAACCAAAACTACTCAGTCTTTACATAAAAACAAGGCATAATGTACATGAAAACCAGATTTCTGAAGCACATTCTGACTAAAGGCTCACAATACAATGGAAAACAGAAAGGAGACACCTAAGCCATGACCCCAAGGCCTTTCTTCCCCTTTCAGATACAGCACATTCCAGAATACTAAATATTTACCAATGAAGCTTGAGTATTTTGGTTTCTTTCTGGGGGAACCAGACAAGTTAAACTCCTGTACTAAAGTAGATTAATATTTATCATACTATTATAGTCTTATATAAGACTTGGTCACTTGTCAAAAATCCCAAAGCCAGTATGTCAGAGTTAAAGTCTTCTTAACCCAGAGGAGAACTTGTGATTAACTACACCATGCTGCCTCTTCTACTAATGAAATTTTAAGTTTATACATAGAGTAATTCAATGATGATGTCAGAATCCTTAAAGCTGGAATGTACAACTCAGTATTTTATTTACATTTCATAATTATATATTTCTAATAGTTAAGACTTAATATTTAATAGAAACACTAACCTGAGTGACTCTTGTCTCTATGTTCATCAAGTTCAGTGCTAGTGGTAGCCACAGTATCAGCCAAAGCTACAAGGAACATCTGCTCCAAGCGGGTAAGGCCTGGAAGACTTGAATGCATAAGATGACTTGAGAGCACACTGGCATGTTCTTGACCAAAGTAAGCTGGACCATACTGAGAAAGATTGATTACTTTGGATTTGCTTTCTCTCTTTTCTGGTTCTAAGTCAATAAAATCATCTGTTGTTATGGCCTGGATCTGGAATAGGTCTGAATACTGGTCTTCTTTTGTGCTCTTAGTAGAATCTTCATAGTCCTGCGATATTTTAGTACTGTCTTCAGAAATTCTGTAAGTTGTATCCTGATCTGCCGCAAGCAGTGCATACAATGGGAGTGGAGGGATAGAATCAATCTCCGTATAATCCCGAGTACCATCTTTTCCTATTGTGACTGTATCCTTTGCAGTACTGCCACTTACACTAATGGTTCGAGAAAGATGCCTCTTAGCTCCTTCTCCAGTCTCGGCATCCCTAACTACTGCAACCTCCCCTGCAATACATTTAACTAAATGAGACAGGATGGCTTTAGCCCTGCGAATTTTCCCTAAATCCATCAATTCCAATAACTGGGTTGGATGATACTGTGGAAGAGTTGGGGAAAGTACATGAGCAGCTTCAAATAAGCCACCATCCTGAACTACAGCTGGTGTGCCAAACACATCATCTGTAATAGCTGTTCCCTCAACTATACTTTTCCTCATCCCCATGCTAGATTTGAAAGATGCAGGAGGGTCCACTGTAGACTCTTCAGCAGTAGGAGTATCAGTTTCATTGTCACCAAATCTGATAGCATGTTTCCACTGTGCATAAACGTGCATTTCACAGTCCATTCCCACCACCAGTATACCATCTCTTACCCAAGAGAGAGAAACTGGCAGTGAAGGTGTACCATCAACAGAAGATACTAAGTCTATTGATCTCAGGAGAACCCACCTTGACTTTATTCCTTGTTTGATACTACCACCTAATGGCAAAGTAATAACAGCTATGCCATCTTTGCTGTTTGTCTGCTCTGTCACAATTCCAGAAAGCCGCCCATACATGAAGATATTAGCACCAACTCCCACTGTGAGTATATGAGAGCCATCCTCTTTTGATACCCAGTCCAAATGTACTAAATGCTTGATGTTAGGCATAAGATAGTGGTCTTTACTCAAAATGGCTTCTGATTTACTATATACAAAGAGATTACTATCAACACTAACCCTTGAATCAAGGACACTACCAACCTTAATTAAATCATCAAGATGAACTGTTTGTTCTAAAACCCATTCTGATCCTCCAGTGGATTCACACTCAAATATACACACATGCATAGAGAATTCTTTAGAAACAAAGCCATTGTGCTGGATAGGCTGCTTGTAGGCCACTGCAAGCCGGCCTGTATAGGAACAACTAACAGCAACTGGTCTTCCCACGATGCTCACTGTACTACTGCTATCTTCTCCTTCATCATTCATCAAAGGCCATTTACTCCAATGATAGGTTTCTTTCCCATTACTTCTACCATTTTGTTCTCCTTCTATATGACATTTCCAGAATCGTACTCGGTTATCAGAACAAGTTGTAACCACTAAGTAAGGTGCAAGGCAGACTGGGTAAATTGAAGAGGAACTCAGATGACCTATTAGAAAAATAAAAGTTATAATATTAATGCCATAAATTAGTACACAAAGTCAATTCTGATTTGTGTGGGAAACTCTAAAGTCACTGCCAACATCTTTTAGACAATAGCTTCACACTGCCCTCTACTGGTGTCCCACAATCTTTTTTTAACACCAAATGTAAGCAAATGAACTGTCAGCCTATAAAAAACAGAAATGTCATTTATCCTCAAAAATAGTAATTTTCAGAATCATTCAAGTCTATTTTTAGATAGTAAATGAAAAATGAAACTGCCATTCAACTTGTAGCTTTTAAAAACAATGAGGCAAAAATAACCATCAAACTTAGCTATTCTCAACAATAAAATGATCCAAGATAATTCTGAAGGACTTATGATTAAAAATGCTATCCATCTCCAGAGAAAGAACTGATGGAGTTTGAATGCAAATCAAAGCATACATACTATTTTTCACTTTTTTGTGTGCATTTATCTGTGTTTTTTTTCACAATATGACTAATATGGAAATGTTTTCCATGATTGCACATGTATAACCTACATCAAATTGCTTACTATCTCAGGGATGGGGGTGGGGGGGGCAGAGAAAATCTAGAACTCATAATTATTTTAAAAATGTTAAACATTGTTTTTACATGCAATTGGGAAAACAATTATTTAAAAAACTTAGAATCAAATTATTCCCTTTCCCAAATATGTCCTTAACATCAATTGCTTTACTCAAGACCTGTGTTCGGATCTACCCTAGACTATTTTGGTCAAAGAGATTTGAAGAGCAGTAGGATCACAGAAAACAAAATCATTTAGAACTAGAAGGCACCCTTTGCAACAACCTAGTCTAACCTCTCTTTTTTTGAAGATGAGGAAATTGAGACCTAAAATGGTTAAATGACTTACCCAAGGTCAATACAGATTATGACAGAGGCAGAATTTGAACCCAAGTCCTCTGACTTTAAAGTCAGTTCTCTCCACTGTGCTATGTTGCTGCTACTCCTGCTTCCACTCCACCCTAAAATTTATACCAATTTGTACCTATCTCCTAAACTATCTTCAGATACAAAGGTCTACTCCCATAAATTCAACTACTTTTTTCCCATTCCAAAACCCTCTTTAACATTTAGTAATAGCTTTCTTTCTATAGATCCATTACCTATTTGAGCCAATCTAAAATTTTTCATTATCTCCTTAAAGATAGAATTAAAATGAAAGGCTGGAGCAAAATCTATTATGCTTCAGCTGAAATAAAAAAGGAGGAGTAGCAATCATGATCTCAGACAAAGCAAAAACAGATCTAATTAAAAGAGATAATCAGGGAAACTACACTTTGCTAAAAGGTTACATAAACAATGAAAAAATATCAAAAGATCTTACAGCAAGTTTCCCTAAAAAAGGCCTCATTTCTCAAACATATAGGAAATTGACTCAAATTTATAAAAATAAGAGCTGTTCCCCAAATGACAAATGGTCAAAGCATACGAACAGGTAGTTTTCAGAAGAATAAACCAAAGTTATCTATAGTCATATAAAAACTGTTCTAAATCACTATTGACTAGAGATTATGAGATATCTAACAAGACAGAAAAGGAAAATGACAAGTGTTGGAGACAATGAGGGAAAAATAGGGATACTAATGTTGGTGGAACTATGAACTGATCCAACCATTATGGAGAGCAATTTGGAACTATGCCCAAAGGGCTGTAAAATGGTGACTACCCTTTAATGGAGCTACTACTAGATCTCTAACTCAAAGACATAGAAGATAAAAGGAAAAGACACCATATGCACAAAAATATTTATAACAGCTTTTTGATGGGGCAAAGAATTGGAAATTGAGGGGATGCCCATCAGTTGGGGAATGGCTGAACAAGTTGTGGCATACAATTATGATGGGGTACTACTGTGCTATGGGAAAATGATAGCCGGGAGCGGGGAGGGAAATTCATGGCAAGACCTATATAAACTGAGGCAACATCAAGTGAGAAGAACCAGGAAATCATTGTGCAGAGTAACAGCAATGTTGTAATGATGATCATCTGTGAAAGACTTGGCTACTCCGATAGATACAATGATCAAAGACAATTCCAAGGCACTCATAATGAAAAAATGCTATCCACCTCCAAAGAAATGAAGAGCTTTGAGTGCAAACAAGTACCATTTTCTCACTATATTTATTTTTCTTGATTACTTTTAGCAATATGGCTAATATATAAATATATTTGGCATGATTTCACATGTATCATATTGCTTGTGTTCTCAGTGGGTGATGGAGGAGGTGGGAGGGAAGGAGATAATTTGGAACTCAAAATTTAAAAAGAAAAGAATGTCTAAAATAAATAAATATTGATTTTTTTTAAGAGAAAGAAAAGTAAAAATAAATTAGATCTAACACCCAGGAAAATTATACAAAGGAAGACAGACTAAGTGTGAAATGGACCAAAAATGATGACAGCCTGAGAGATCAAGAGAGTATGAGTACAGGAGGAAGACACTCCGTGGCAGTGAAAAGTGAGAAGGTTCCTACCATGAAATTTATTGACTATTAATTTGGCATTAACCAAGAACAGATTAATCAGGGGTAATTTATCTAACCAAACATATTTATATGTGTGTGTATATATATATGTATATATATTGCATATTTCTAAGTTCAAAGTCTTACTTTGGCAAAATAGTAGACATGAAGACGCAAAACTGGTGTTCACATTTTTTAAACAAAAAATATCCTGCATTACCATGGTCATCCTAATGCAAAAAACTAAAATAGGGTAAGAGGCTCTCACCTTCACCAATTTAATTTCAGTTAGGCTAATACAAATTATTTTAGAGAATTATTATTGTTAAGAGGTAGAAAATATTATCGGGCAGGAGGAAAATACTTCTTTCAGTAGATCATGAGGCTTTGCAACAGTACAACATGTCATATGTAAAGAAAGAAAATAGTTCCATCACAATCACCAAAAATCACTATCAAGCATAATAGGTAACAAAAACTAAGATACCTGCTGAAGGTGTTGCTCTAATTACTTCAACTCCATCTGGAAGGTCAAGTGGTTGACTATAGACAAGACTAGAACTCAAAATAAGTTTGCTAGCAGTCTGGAGATTAGCAATAGATGAAGAATGTGGCATAGAACTCATACTAGGAGAAGTTTCTGGAGAATAATCTATGTTCTTTTGCCCAGGCATTGTAAGTAGACTCTCTGATGAAGAAATTTCAGTTTTAGCTTTGAGGGATTAAAAAAAAAAATACATATTTTAGTTAGATTCACCAAACACATGAGGCACAGAAGCATTTAGTGCTCTACCCCCTTTAAAGTATTTTGGAAATAAAGAAAACTTTCAACTATTCCAAGGCTCATGATCCAATCTCTGGATTCCCACTTTGATTCAATAACCTGATACTCACCTCTTAGTCACATTTCTTTTTCTTTTCTTTCTTTCCTTTTTTTTTTTTTCAAAGCAGTAGCATGGCATGGAGTCAGGGCACTAAACTGAGAGTCAGAGGACCAGGACTTCAAAACCCAGTTGTGCTACTTATTACTCTTTGACCTTTGGCAAGTTGGAAAGTTCTTCATCTCTCTAGGCCTCTTCCTTTTCATCTAGGTCAGTTTCTTCTTTTAAAACATAACGGTGATGGGCTAAGTAACCTTTTAAGTTTACTTCCAAATCTAAATTTATGACCTGATAAGTCCTACCACCCTCACAGGGATGGTGTCAGTACAGAACAACAAAACGACAAAATGTAGAAATAGGGAAAAATCTTAAAAAGTGAAGTCCTCATTTTGTAGATTATAAAACTGAAACATAGAGGTTAAAAATGATACTGATAGATGGTAGACTAAAGGCAGGTACTCGCCTGAGCTCCCCCCAAAACCCCTCTAAATACCTTTAAATAATGACTCTAAACAAGTTCTAGGGCAGCAGAACCCACAAATAGATGGAGTGAAACAATTCTCCAGCCCAAGACAACTTAAAAAGTTGGCGGGAAAGGTCTGTTGCATCAAGGTGAGAGAAGAGTACAGTCCAGCACAGGCCATGCCAGGTTAGACCAGGCCTAGCAAAACAGGAGCAGGCTTTGGAGAAAATGAATCAGGAGCAGCATTGGCAGTTTCTAGACCTCTCAACCTACTGACGGAAAGGGGATCAGACACTGGCTCACAGGGAGACTTACAAGGGTCTCTTTGTAGCCACTAGGGGCAGGACTCTACTGCATCGCCTAAACTTGGATCTGGGTCACAGTCCCGGGTCTTAGTCCTAGTGCGAGAAGGAACACTAGCACAGCCGAGCTTGCAGCCAGCTGCAGAAGAGTAGGAACCCTGGTCACAGTTCCAGGGTTGAAAAGAGTACTTGTGGTCGCTCACAAATCAATGCACAATACAGGAGAGTAGGAAACACACCTCTCCCTAGATCACACCACTTTGGAAAAGTCACAAACTTACAAGTCCCCAGAATTACCTCTGAAGACAGCTGCACAAAAAACCTGAAACTTGGGACAGTGCTTCCTCCACTTGGAAAGCAGAGCTCCACTTGAGCATAGAATTAAAAGTCAAGAAATAGGCTGAAAAATGAGCAAACAGAAAAAAAATCTGACCACAGAAAGTTACTAAGGTGACAAGGAAGATCAAAACAAACGCTCAGATGAAGGCAACAAAGTCAAAATCCCTGTATCCAAAGCCTTAAAGAAAAAGATAAATTGGTCTCAGGCCATGGAAGAACCCAAAAAGGATTTTAAAAATCAAGTAAAAGAGGTAGAGGAAAAACTGGGAAGAGAAATGAGAGTGATACAAGAAGATCATTTAGAAAAGAGTCAATAACTTGGCAAAGGAGGCACAAAAAAAAAAAAGAAAGAAAGAAAGTAACACCTTATAAACAGAATAAGCCAAATGGTAAAAGAGGCACACAAATCTAATGAAGAGAAGAATGCCTTGAAAAGTAGAACTGGACAAATGGAAAAGGAAGTACAAAAGCTCACTGAAGAAAATAATTCCTTAAAAGTTAGAATTGGGCAAGTGGAAGCTAATGACTTTCTGAGACATCAAGAAACACTCGAACAAAATCAAAAGAACGAAAAATTGAAGAAAATGTGAACTATCTCACTAGAAAAACAGTGAGCTAGAAAACAGATCCAGGAGAGATCACTTCGGAATTATTGGACTACCTGAAAGTAAAGACCAAAAAAAAAAGCCTAGACATCATCTTTCAAGAAATTATCAAGGAAAACTGTCCTGATAGTCTAGAACCAGAGGGTAAAATAGAAATCACGTCCTGAAAGATCTCAAAATGAAAACTCCCAGGAATATTATAGCCAAATTCCAGACCTCCCAGATCAAGGAGAAAACACTGCAAGCAGCCAAAAAGAAACAATTCTAGTATCTTGGAGCCATGGTCAAGATACTGCTCTAAATCACTACTGATGAGAGAAAAGCAAATTAAAACAACTCTGAGCTATGACCTCACACCTGTCAGATTGGCTAATATGACAGAAAAGGAAAATGACAAATGGGAGGTATGTGGGAAAATTAAAACAGTAATGCACTACTGGTGAAGTGTATACTGATTCAACCATTCTGGACAGCAATTTGGAACTATGCCCAAAGGGCTATAAAACCATGTATACCCTTTAACCAAACAATACCATTACTAGTTCAATACCCCAAAGAGATACAAAAAGGAAAACAAATTAAGGAAAAGGATCTACGTGTACAAAAATATTTATAGCAGTCCTTTTAGTGGTGGCAAAGAAGTGGAAAGTGAGGGAATATCCATCAATCGGGGAATGGCAGAACAAGGTATTGTTATATGATTGTGATAGAATATTATTGTGCTTTAAAAAAATGATGAGCAGGGTGTTCTCAGAAAAACATGGAAAGGCTTACATGAACTGATGCAAAGTGAAATGAGCAGAACCAGAAGAACACTGTACATAGTAACAGCAATATCATATGATGATCTACTATAAATAACTCAGTTATTCTCGGCTATACAATGATCCAAGACAATTTTGTAGGACTTAAAATGAATATCCACCTCCACAGAAAGAACTGATAAAGCCTGAATGCAGATCAAAGATGCTTTTTCTTCACTTTATTTTTCTTGGAGTTTTTTTTCTGTGTTTTCTTTCACAGAATGACTTACATCAAAATGTGTTTTGCATGATTACACATGTATAACCTACGTTAAATTGCTTGCCTTCTCAACGGGAGTGGAAGAAAGAGAGGTAGAGAATTTGGAACTCAAAATTTGAAAAAAAAAAGTTAAAATTGTTTTTACATATAATTGGGGGAAAATAAAGTATTAAACAAGAAAAAAGTCATATTTATAGAAAGGCATTCTGAAAAAGAAAAAAAAAGGATTCCACAACTATAAGGGGTAGTTATTGTTGCTATGTTAAAAAAGGTAAATTAATGCCTTGGTAAATTACACTTGCCCAATGTCACAGAGTCAGTGTCAGAACCAGAAGGAAAACCCAGGTCTCCTAACTCCAAGACAGAGAAAAAGACTTCTTTGAAATGTACAACAGTTGAAATAACATGAAAGTGAGAATGCGGAGACTTGGTGTGAGGCCCAGCTGCTAAATTTGTAACCTCATATATCATTAACAACATCATTTAAGAACTCTATGACTGAGTTTCTTTATTTGTATAATAAAAAGGTTGGAATAGATGGTCTATACAATCTATTCCCAGTTGAGATGACCTACAGTTCAAGAATTTAACCAAGAAATTTCAGATGATTCTAAACAAGGATATAAATTTCATACATCATAGAACTTGCTAATACTATCTTACACAAGTAAAATCAGAAAAACTGTGCATTTTCAAACCTTAAACTTCACAGAAATTTGAGCTGACATTATTATCATCATTGTTGTTGTTGCTGTTGTTATTCCAGCTTGTCTTTGTGTTGCAAAAATTAAGAATTACTATTCTAACAATGTCCCTTGAAATCACTAACCAGATAACAATTTCCATTTCTAGATGACTTTCTAGACTTCAACACCACCTCAACTGAAATCTTATCCTGGAAACTCTCTCAGAGTCCAGGGCCTCCTCATCTTGGAGTATCCATCAACTCTTCTGGCTCTGTCATAGCGGAACATTTGTCCATCATGCTCATACTTTTCTCCCATTGGTGAATTCATTGAGAGGTCTCCATTTTGGTGAAAGGTCCAAGCTAGTCAACCTTCATTCTTCTGCTGGCAATGATTCTAACTTTCCAGACTTCAATATCATGTTCCACACAGGTCCATCCTTACATGTCCTATCTCCAAAACAAACTCCCCTCCCCAACCTTTTCAGCTCTCTGTAGTGTTGCCTCCCTCTATTAAAATGTAAGCTCCCTGAGGGAAAAGACTGTCTTTCTTTTTGCTTGTATTTGTATCACTAGCACTTAGTAGAGTGTCTGGTACATAATAAGTGCTTAATAAATATTTGGTGCCTTGTACTGCCTTGTCTTTCCCAAAGAAATCAGGACCAGATCTTCCCATGAATGTTCCTACTGTTCCTTTTAGGCTATCAGAAAAAAAAAAAAAACCACAAATGAGGCCTCTGTATTGTTGACCTTTCCTATCTATCTCACAGTTACTTTTAAAATCAGAGTTGGAAATTGCTTGAATCTGACAGTTTTATTTTTAGGAAGGGGATCGCTTACCAGAATCTCTCAGCAAGCAAAATCGCTTATAAAAAAATGATAAAATGTCTCTGATACACTTTTGAGCTAAAATAAAGAGTATAGACTTTCTTCCACATACCTTATAAAGATAACCTGAGATGTTTTTAGATATGGGTGGCAACCTAAAGGAGTAAATCCACAGCCAGCTCTCCAAACAGAGGAAACCAGAACCAATGAGGTGTTTTCTGACAGTGGTTTCAGGAAATTTGTTACTGTGACAAGTTGGTTTCCCTGGACCTCCTAACACTGCCATCATGATTGGGTTCCTCTAAGAGCATAAAAGGCAAAAAAAAAGTGTGGCCATGGGCAGTATTCATCATTACAGTGTAGTGGCTGAAGGAAGGGTCTAGTTTCTTGACCTACAACCTACTCTCTCCAGCCACCATCATCTTTTTTCTACCTCTAGACCTCTGTACCACCAAGCCTACACAGATGGCATGGTCTGCTAAATCCTACAATGCCACAGGACTCTTCATTATAGTTATCATAACTGCAGATACAAATGTTATGGCCACTCTTTAGGTGCCAAAGTAGAAATTCAAGTGAACCTGGTAATCTAGGTAATTTTAACTTCACAGATACCAACATACAGAAACCTTTAAGTTTTTGGTCTAAGAGAGACACCCAAATGACCATCCTTTTATTAATAACTTGCTAGCCTTATTAATAAAATGAGTAAATTACCCAGAAATTACGTCTTTCAAAACTTTTTAATGGTCACAGTTTCTTGCCCATATTGTCTCACTGAAATGGAAGACATGCTTCCTCCTGTTAACGCAGTTTTGTATACTTGGAGCGATCCCAGAGGCTCTAGAAAACTGACTTGGAAATGTGGAAAGAGCCATGGTGAACTAATGCAAAAAGATGACATAATGACACCAATAAATTTGGGTGGGAAAAAGACCATTTATTTAGTTTCATTCTTTGAAGGCTTGCAACACATTATTTTACTCACTAAAGATCCTACAGTATTTAAGGTGACATATGAAAGTGAAAAAGCAGAGTTGACAGAGCAAGAAATTGTGTTGTCATTACAAGAGGTTGGAATTTCATTGGTTAATAACTACACAAAACAAGAAGTAGCCTATATTGGCATCACAAGCTCAGATGTAGTTTGGGAGACAAAACCAAAGAAAGCAAAATGGAGACCACTGAAAGTAAAGAAAACTGAAAAATAAGAGAATTTGAAGAATACACTGAGATTTCACCTTCAGAAGATGAGATTATAAACTTGGAACATAATGTTTCAATTTGTTTAACACCTAGTGGTAGTAACATGAAACTTCTACAACCACATGTTATAACTATATGAAGAAATTACCTGCCAGCAGTAAAATTATATAGTACATCTGCACATCAGACATCTTTCAGAGTCCAAATTTATAGGATACAGGTAAATGTTCCTGAAGAACACCAGCCTCTCCCCTTCCCCTGCTAAATAAATATCAAGAAATAGGACTAACCAGAAATATTGCCTATTATTAATTTTACTTGATACTAGGGGATGGGAAAGCTGTGGATAATCCTCAAGCTTTTTATAATTCATCTTAATATCCCATAAACACATTTTACCAAGATTTCTTAAATATAATGAAATTAACTCTTTGATTAAAAAAAAAAACAAGAAACCTTCAAGGAGTTTATACAATGGACTATTTAACTCCTTGAAAGCAAGGATCATCTTATTTATCTTTGTATCTTTCCTAAAGACTAACCAGATACCTTGTACAATAGGAGCTTTAATATTTAATGAGGATTCCTTTCCCACTGAGGTGCTATCACAGAATCATAAATCATAAAGAAAGAACCTTAGAGACCCATGGAGGTTACGTGACCTGCCCAAGGTCACTCAGATAGTCGAGGCAGGAGCAAGATTTGAACCCAGATACTTGACTCCAAATCGAATGCTCTTTCTACTGTACTACACTGCATCACTAATCCTGAATCACCTATCAAGAAGCTCCATCTCCCTCCTTTCTGTGAAGCCAATATAGTTTGAAAGCCCAAAATCAAATGCTGGGAATTAGGGCAGAATTAGAAGATTCGTACCATGTCAAAAAAAAAAAAAAGTCAACTAGAAAGGCTTCTGTTAGCTACGAGGCAGGGAAGGCAGTGAGTGGAGAGGAAGGAGAGCAGGCCTACTGAAGGTTACAATTTTTTTTTAAATCTAGTGTCTGAAACATGAAACAATGTCACTAATACCATTCACGGCCTTCTCAACTTCTGATACATGATTATGTTGCTCTTAATAACAGACATGAAATAACACGCAAACATAAAGGGAACCTACAAAATGTGTTACCTGATTTAAAATTCTAAATTAACTTTGATCAAATTTGGTCAAAATTGAATTATGGATATTAATGATGATAAATGACTATACAGCAGTTTAAATTTTGCAGTGACACTTTACATACCTTATGTGGAGCTGGTGATCCATAGGTAACAAATTTAGTTTCATCTGAGAACTTTTTCCTTCCTTTATTCTTCTTATATTCACTAAGACCCAGCTTAGTGTGATGATGGCACACATCTGGCCACCCTTTCTAGCACTGGTTTCATTTTCATCCCTATTACCACTGCCTACTCCTCCCCATGCCCAACCACCCTGCCCGCTAACTGGTCACGGTAGGGGAGTCAGAATACTTCTTGTTCCCCTTGCAACTTCCAGACTCTCTCCATCCATCATCCCATAACCTCTCTCTTTTCAGGTTTGTTCAATTCATATTTATCACCCAAACAATATTCCAGTGGAATCTGTTATCCACCAACCTCCAATATATACATTTCCCTTTTCTTCCCCAAAGAGGTCGGTGCCTGGCTCAGTCTTTCCTCCTCAGTTCCTAAGTTTCGCCCAGCAGATTTCAACGTACAAACTGACATTCCCTCCAACACCTTCAGTGCCTCTACTTCCTCTCTTCTCACTCTCTTAACACTCCATAGTTTGATTTCCAACATCATCATTCAACTGAAATTGCTTTCTGCAAAGTTACCAGTGATCGATCTCTTAACTGCCAAATATAGTGGCCTTTCCTCGATCCACATCTTTCGTGACCTCTCTGCAGACTCTGACACTGTCAACCACCCTCTTTTCCTTGATGCTTTCTTGTCTCTAGGTTTTCATGTCACGGTTCTCTCTTGGCATTCCTCCTGCTGACCATGCCTTCTCAGCCTCCTCTGCTGACTCTTCATCCACATCACACCCACTAACCATGTCCCATGCCCTCTTCTCTTCTCTTCTCCTCTATGCTCCAAGTTCCCAAACTGTGCTCTGCTGGACACACAGGGATACTCAACATCTGCTGGATACCGCTCTAACCACTAGCTCAGGATACTACTATTAGCTCACAGTTTCAAAATTAGGTTTTGCCACATGATGTTCTCCAACGTTTGAGATGTTTCTTGTTTACTTATACTTTCAATAATGTCAGTAATCCCTGGAACTCCCTCACTTAAGAGGGCAGATTTTTGCAATGTCAGGTTCTCAGTGTGGAACAGGAAACGACAGTGGAGGTATTCCATCCAATTCCAAGTTTTGAAGAACTATGCAGTGCCCAACAGGCACGCACATCCTATTAGTAAGTAATTATGGTTTTTTTAAGAATGATATAAATTTTTTTCTTTCAATCTATGAGTATTTCTTCAAATATCTACCAAGATATTAGGACATAAATATGTATTAAGGTTTTAGAACCAACTACTTAATAAACAGAACTGTTAGGTAACTCTTTTGGCCTTGGAGGCACTGTGAAAAAAAATTACTGAAACTCTAAGGCTGAGGTTCCCAAACTGATTTGGCCTACTGCCCCCTTTAAAAAAAATTACTCAGTGCCCCCCTGGAAATCTACTTTCTTTAACCCTTTTTTTTTTATAATTTTCATCATTTCAAAAAAAAATTTTTTAAATGACATCTTAAATTTAATAATTTATTATAAATTTGTGGGGTTTTTCCTGCATTGAAATTTTGATGACACAATATTGCATCATGTAACCATATAGCATCATATTGTAAACAAGTCATTACAAACTTCCTGACAATGTGAGACATGATCACCTGCCAACACTTGTTTGTTAAGACCTGTTGGTGGACTTGCTCATGGTTATAACTTGCATTTATTGTGTGTTATTGTGTGTTTATTTGGAAAGCAATGTAATCACTATGATTTTAACTCTGTTATACAACAATGAAATATATACAAATGGTTTTTCAAAATTTTGTTTTCTCTTCTTTCCTTATGCTTCAACTACCCCCTTATTTTTATTCAACATGCCCCAATTGCACCTGAAGCTACTACCACCTGCCAGATCATTCCAGCACCCCCAGGGGGTGGTATCACCCATTTTGAGAACCTATTCTCTAAGGGTTCCACAAATCAACAAAGTTTGGGAACCTCCATTCTAAACTATTTCACTTGGTGATTATCAGCTGCCATGGATATAATTATCATCCTAACCTCTCTCCTGACATCTCCAAATGCCTGCTGGACATCTCAAACTGGATATCTGATAGACATCTGTCAAAGGCACCATCATCCTTCCAGTCACCCTAGGTTTACAATCTAAGTGTTATTCATGACTCCTCCTCTCTCACACTCCCCACCTCCATCTCATCTGTTACCAAGTCCTGTCAATTCTACCTTTGTAACTTCTTTCCCCTGCCACCACTACTACCCTGGTCCAGGCCCCCTCATCGCCTCAGGCCTGAACATCTCAATTTGTCTTCTGGTTGTACTCTCTGGCTCAAGGTGCTCCCTATTTTACTTGGCAATCAAATAACTATATTACTCCCTCATTCAAAAAACTCCAGTGGCTCCCTATTAACTCCAGAATCAAATATAAAATCCTCCATTTTGGTCTTGAAAGCTCTTCATAACCTGCCCCTTCCTATCTTTCCAGTATTCTGATACCTGACTCCCCTCCGGTGACACTGGCTTCCTTGCTATTTTTGGACAAGACAATCTATGCCCTGACTGTGCATTTTCACTGGCTATCCCCATGCCCAGAATTCCCTCTTTCATTATCTATGATTCCTTGCTTCCCTAATTTCCTTCAGGTCTCACCTAAAATTCTGCCTTCTGAAACAAGCCTTTCCCAGGCCCCCTTAATGCTCATTTCTTCCTTCTATGACAATCATTTTTACATTTATATATATAATATATATATGGGTGTGTATGCATGTGTGTATACATATATGTATATAGGATATATGTTATATATATCATATACATGAGAGAGAAAGAGAGTGAGTTGTACATAATTGTTTATATGTTGTTTCCCCTGTTAGATTGTTAGGTCCTTGGGGGCAGGGACTATTTTTGTCTTTCCTTAAATCCCAAATCTAACATGGTGCCTGGTCCATAGTTGGTGCTTGATAATTGTTGATTTGATTTGATCACATATATTATTTCACAATAACCCTGTAAGATACATACTATAGGTACTGTTTCATTCACTTAATAGATCAAGAAACTAAAGTGCAGAGTAATTAACCGACTCTCCCAAGTTTTCATAGCTAAAAGTATCAGACATAGGATACAAAGCCTGTTCTTCCTGACTCCATACGGTCTCATCACTACTGCATATTTCTGCCCCTTTTTGGGTAATAACAAAAAAAATTCTGAAATATTAATAGTTTAAACTAAAGTTAGACTTAATTCCTGAGTGAATCAATTAACCAACAAACACTTTTTAAACACCTATTATGTACCAGGCACTGTGTTAGGTATTAAGGATACAAAGCCAAAAATGAAACAGTTGATTTAATCAAGTTGATTGTGATAGCTACATAATTCTTAATTTGTCTCTCAAAGAAAGATGTATTCAGAAGAAAATATATCTGCCGATTTCTGTGAGTTCAAATTATATGCTTCCTCATCTTACAATTCCTCATCTATAGACAGCTAACACAGTGAAGAAAAATTGTTAATGCTGTAATCTTAGTGTTCTATAAATAATTAGTTAATTTTTGTTAATATTTGTATTATCTATAGAAATAACTACTACATAGTTATACCACACTTGTTATAAAAAAGTTTAGACCCACAACTTTGTTATTCATTTAGTGATTCCACTGATGATGCATTAATAACCTCAAAAAGTATAGTATTAATTCTATTAAATTTCCATTAGAATTTTATAAGTATTTGAAATGATTCCCTTTAAGGCCTAGCCTAATTTCTTTCATGAATGGATTCAGTCTCTTATTTTCATATTTAAAAGTTTGCTACAAACAGTTTGCTTCTACTCAGTTGTTCAATTTACAGCTCCTAGGATCTTTTAATGCAGGAATTCTTAACATTTTTTTATGTCATGAACCCCTTTTGCAGTCTGGTGAGGCCTATGGACTCCTCAAAATGACATTTTTAATGGATAAAATAAAATACATATGATGACAAAGGAAACCAATTATAATAAAATATAATCATAAGGATATGTTTAAAAAACAGCTCATGGACATCAGCTAAAGAATTCCTGCTTTAATGAATTATCTGACAAAGTATATTCATAACAGAAATTTATTTCATAAGATGTATCTATAGAATTATAATTACTTACCTAAACATGCTTGTACAGATTTAAGATGAAGATGCCACATGTGAAGAATAGAATAATTATTACTGTCTTTTTCAATTACTACAAGAAAGAACTTTTCTGAAAAAGGTGGTGGACGATATCCTATCAGTAAAGTAAAGAGATGCTTCATTAATATGCTTTCAAAACTTAAAAGACAAATACCAGTGACATTATACACAAGAGGATAATGAATGGGCTTTTAAAAACAAACTGATGTAATCTCATAAAAGAACAATATTTGTGGACACAACTTTTTATTTCATTAAATCCCAAAAAATTAAAGCCTTTTTCAAAAAGAATGACTGTCAAATAGGAGGGTAAATGAAAAAACCTCCTTGGTTGTCAAACTCTTGCCCAAGTGTCTTTGATGTGAGGTCAAACTATCATTCAAATCAATAAACATCTCTGAAGTGCCCATTTATTATGTGCGAGGTACTGTGGTAGGCACCAAAGATACAAAGATGGAAAATGATACAGTCTGTACAAGAAAAGAATACAATAGGTACAGAAATTAGTATCATTAATAGAACATAGGATATGAAGAGAACAAGAGGAAAGCTAGCCAAATGACTAGAATATCTGAAGAGGTAGAAATCAGAGAAGGCTTTATGGAGATGATACAGGAGGTAGGCCTCCAAAACAAAGGATTTCAACAAGAAATGATGTGAAGGGAGTATGTTTGAGGATTTAAATGCCAAATTAAGGAATGTGTATGCTAGGCTGTGACAACTAAAAGAATCAGGAGACAGCAAGATAAGATTGAGGAATAGCTAGCAATCAAGTCTGCCTATCATGGAAAAATGTATAAAGGGGAGTAATGTGACATAAGCCCAGAAAAGTAGGATTATATATTTAGAGCAGGAAAGGCCCTTAGAGGCCATCAAGTCCAATCTTCTCAGTGAGGAAACTGAGGCAAAAAAAGGGAAAAGCGTAGGAGGCATGATTTGAAACCAGTTCCTTTCTGACTCCAAGGTCCAGCTTTCTATCCACTACTCCACATTACCTCCCATTAGAATGAAGACTGTAGAAGGTCTTTAACACCAAGTTGAATTTGTATTTTATCTAAAATGCAACAGCCCCACTAAAGTCTTCTGAGAGCAAAAAAAGTCATACCTGGTGTATTAGGAAAGATTATTCTGGCAGACAGGTAAAGGATGAACTAGGAGAGAAACTAGAGAGAGGGTAACATATAGGCTTTTAGAATAATTCAGTGAGTGGAGAAAAAGCAACAAATGTGAAAAATATTTGGAATGTAAACTGAGAGGACCTCTATAAAATGTATTCTGAGGTAAATGCTGTGTAAACCTTAAAGCACTATATGAAAGCAAGTTGTTATCTGAGGCAAGGACAATACTGTTTTTCATCTTTGTATACAAATACCTCGCACATACCAGAGTAGGCACTAAATAAATACTGGTTGTATTAAACTGAACATACCCAAAGCAAAAACCTAAAAACCTACGAGTAAGATAAGGACTTGGAACTTCTGTCTCTTAAGTAATAATCTCTCTACTACTCCATGCTTTATTACTTTATTACTTTTAGTTTTACTTCAAAAAATATGATTTTCCTTGATAGAGAGGCAGTACTGATACAAATCTGCTCACTGGTCAAGATTAAAGTCATTTTAACCAAATTATGTAGTATATTTGTCATAAATTATCCCAGGGATTTCTAATATTTTATAAAGGCCATACACAGATACAGTGACTTTTTTTTCAAAAATAAAGAAATTTAATCTAGATTATGTTTGAAGGTACCTTGAGATGGTTGGAAAAATATCTCTGTTTCCTTCTGCTCCATGTCCACCTTAAGTGGTTTATATCCTATAATGAAATCTTCTTGAAAAACATGAAGTAACTGTGTATTTGAGCCACACTATAAACATCAAAAAAAAAAAGTTAATATTTTTGTACTTCAGACCTACCTACCTTCCTCTGCAAACACACGCTCTCTCTCATTCTTTCTCTCAACATAAAAAGACAGGATTTCTGACTAGTGATAAAATAAGACCTTGGATATCAAATCACCTCTTACTTTGAAAAGACAACAACTCTATATATATTTATAAGTTTAACAAATTTCTCAATCAGGAAAAAAAGGCTATATCCCAGAATTTGAGACTGAATGCAACCTGAGAGTTTAAAGATTTCTAAGACAGAAAGAGGCAGGCAGCTCATTGTTTCCCTTAGAAATAAAGACATTTTCTGATATCCCTCATTTACTGAATATACTGTATGCAGTCCTTGGAAATTCAAGCATCACTAATGAAGACCTGTAGTCGTCCTGACAGGTCCAGATGTCTCCTGCTGCACCGCCCCCTGTGCTAATATACTGCTTTTGTCCAGTGACAGTTGACAAATTGTTCAGTACTAGATTTCAATTTTTTCCATGAAAAAGGGGTGAACTTTTGCCTCCTAACTTGCTGATCTCCTAAACAGCAAAAGTAAAATGATAAAGAACTTTGTTTTCCAGAGTCTCTAGGATGACTAAGAAAATATTGATCTCCTTTAAGTTCTGTTAAGTAGACACTGAGGCCAAAGACAGCCCAGCTTGTCACTAGGCTAAAGGGAAAGCTGTTGTGTAATCCTGCTTCTAGATCTCCTCTGAATTGAGAACAAGGAATGCAGTAATGGTTTTTTTGACCTTTCTGAATTTTAGCGATTTGAGACTGGTTACCTCCAGTCCTTTTTAGTTCCAGGTCATGAGTTTTGCTGCCCTGAGTTGGGATCTGGGTTCCCTTTATCTTGTTAGAGAAAAATGGCCATATCTGAAGTACCTTAAACAAATGATGAAGTGTAGCAGAGCCTGTCTGAAGGGTACCTAGGGAAACCAAGATCTTGTTGGTTTTGTTTTGGGTTTTTTCCACAAAATGTTCTCAACTCCCTTTCCAATTTGGGAAATAATTTTGTACGTCTTGGTTTAGAATTCAAATCTTAGTTCTGCCATTTACTACCTGTGTGACCTTGGGCAAGTCACTTATCTGGGCCTCAGTTTCCTTACCTGTAAAATGAAAGGGATGTATCAGGTCTCTTCCAGCACTTATTTTCTAGGGACCACCAAGACAAAGTCAAACATGGCACCGAGTATCTCTGATCATCTCCATATTTCTAACTTCGAGTACAAAGCATTTCTTGTGGCTTACAGCATGAGGATAATATCTATTACTTCTTGAGCTGTGTTGAGGAGAGTCTTTTGGGTCATTTAGTCTCTCAAGGATAGAAAGAAGGCCTGCATAGCTCTCTGCCTCTGACTGCCATACATGTATATTCAATTCCCTTTGGTTACCTCAGTGAAGAGAACCTGGTATTTCTAGTCACAAAAATCTAATAGCTTGAAGACTAAGTCTCAAAATTATAATCCTGAAATCTTTAGAAGTCTCATCATACCTAGTGTTCTGCTCTCAGGTTGGTTAAAAAAGGATGCACCTGCCCTGGGTACAATATAATACACCAAAGATCAGTGGGCAGTAAACTTGATTCAGTACATGTTTTAAGACTGAAGACACAAAAGGCACCTTGTAGAGCAAAGGAACCTGGATCCAACCAATGTCTGTTAAGGATCATCCACAGTATGTGTCAAGGAAGAAAATGACAATCCACTCCATCTCAAGTAACAATGTGGAAAAACTCCTTTGTGTTCCAGGTTCTCTTATTTTGAGTTATTACTCTCAAAATGATGGATTGCTATTCTGCAGTGGAAAGATCTGGGAATATTTCCTGGGGCAGCTGAGATAATGACCTAAGTTTACCAACGACATTGAAATATCTCTAAATCTTGAGAGGTTGCATAAGGTAAAGAAGAATAAAGGTGAAAGCTCTTTCAACACCAAATATATCAATATTCCCTAACCTAGTTAAGTTCCCCCAAATTCAGGGAAAGGGCATAAGACAGACGAGGCCTTAGATTTTAGCAGGGCTACATCTAGGGTGGCAAGATCTATCCTTATGAGGTCACTCTCCTCTAAGACATTTAGGGCAAATATCTTGATGGACTTAACCCTATATTCAAATTCTGTTTACAAGTACAGGGACACCTGGGCTAGCCTACAGTCAGAAGGGACAAATGAGGCATTTATTCTGATAGTGTGTACAGGAATTCTTTACTTTGTAACTACAGCCCTGGGCTAAAAAAAAAAGAGATGTTCTCCCCTTTAGAGGGGAGAACAAGGCTGGCTGGTGGCAAAGGGGAGGGCTTACTAGCTGTCAAAATTGGGAAAGGAGTGGGGCGGAGCCAAGATGGCAGAGTACGAGCAGTGACTTGCTTGAGCTCTCCCCCAAATCCCTCCAAAACTGGGAAACGAGTAAAGACATCTCTCTTTTCACCCTTCACCTTGCCTGAATTCCAATGTACTTAAGAATAGTTCCCTAAGAGCAGAATAAAAAGAATCCCCTTGTGGTTATCACTAACACTACCCAGGTATTACACACAGCTAGCTAGGGACCTCAGTGGGTAGAATGCTGAGCATGGAGTCAGGAAGAACTGAGTTGAAATCCAGTTTCAGACATGGGCAAGTCACTTAAATGCTATTTGCCTCAGTTTCCTCATCTGTAAAATGGGGGTGACAATAGTACCTACCTTGCAGGTTTGTTGTGAGACTCAAATGAGATAATAATTGTGGAGTGCCTAGCACACAGTAAGTACTGTATCAATGTTAGTTACTACTGTTATTATTATTTTTACTTCCCGGGGTTGCTTAGAGGAACAAATGAAAAAATATTTCTAAAACTTTTAGCACAGTTCCAGCCACATAAGGGATTGTTATATAACTGATAATTACTATTATATTACTATTGATTAAGATAGGTAGGTCATAAGATAAAAGATAAATAAAATGGGGCTAAAAACTTTTTAAAACAGTACAGTCAGGAACATTGTAGCTAATTTAGTAGATAATGGTGATGATGCTTCCCTTTTTAGAAATATCCATACATATACCCCGCCCCAAAAAAGGGGAGGAGTGGGAGTATAACAAAATTTTCTAGCTCCTGTGGAGTTTTTGCTAGCTCTCCATTTCAGTAAGGAACCCCTTATAAAAATAATAAGGGCCAATAGAAGCACTATAAAGGAGTACTGCTTGAAGTGCAAAAATGTGGTTTCTGAAGTTGCTCCCTGATGAGCTCAGAGCCTTATGGCAGTAAATCTCTTTCCTCAGTAACATCACAAGCCAGATCTGGGCTTGAAAGACCAAATAGGAACTAAATTTTTCCTTGGTGTCAGTGATCATTAAGCCTTAACCCAAATATTTCTTTTCATCATTTAACAAACATTATTAGTATCTATTGTGTAATGATAATTCTGATATTTATATAACACTTTAAAGTCTACAAAGCACTTTATTTACATTATCTCTTTTTACCATCAAGAGCAACAGCTCTGGTTTACTATCTGAGGAATCTGAGCAAGCTTCTAAATCCCCCAAAAGCTGAGTTTCTTTACCTGTAAAATGAAGGGATTGGACTACGTGTATGAACACTGTGAAGTATTACAAGGCATTATCACTATTTTACAGGTGCAAAACTTGAGGCTCAGAGAGGTAAGAGGCTTGCCCAAGGTCACATAGCTAGGGAATGTTAGAGGTAGAATTTGAACTCAGCTCTTCTTGACTCCAAATCCAGCAGTGTGTTTACTATACCAGTCTGTTTTAACAACTCCCCACATAGACAGCCCCTGGGACTGAGCTTTCAGATTATTTCAGTTCTTAGGAATCCTGTATTTGCATATTGATAAAATATTAATTGTTTCAAAACTCGCAAGATACCTCACCCTCTTTTATTTCACTCTGACCTAAATTCCTGACTGAAATTTGAATAATTTATGCTCTTTGTTCAAAATCTAAAACAATAAAAAGACAACTGAATTCGTAAGTTGTAACACAACATAGTCACACTTAATATTATTTTAAAATTTGATATGCACATTAAGATTTCATATTTCTTCAAGATTCAACAACAAGGATATTTACTTTCTTCTATTACCCTAAACTGGAACACAAATGCCACATCCAAGCCTTTCCTCATGGAATGCCACGAAACCTGTAGGATCACTCTCATTACTCCATAAAGCTCATAGGAACACAATTCTGTGCTTGGCTAGTGAGTGGATATCTTTCCATCAAACTTTTCATGTTTTGATCGTGTTAACTTCTACCAGTTTTTAAGTAGATTACAAGATTTTAGTGTCAGAAGGGAACTTGAAAGACACAAATAATTAGTCTAACCCTCTTCAGACCAGGGATTCTTAACTTAGGGATCCGGGAATTTTTTTTTAAAAAATACTTTGATGACTCTATTTCAATATAATTGGCTTCCATATTTCATTTTATGCATTTAAAAACATTATTCGGAAAAGGGGTTTATAGGCTCTCACTGGACTGTCAAAGGGGTACATTACACAAACAAGATTAAGAACCTCAGCATTATACCATGCAGCCTACTTTAAATAATAAATTTTAGAAATATTTCTATATATATTTTCTTTATGTTATCCAAAAGCATGTATCTAATTTAATGCCCCCTACAACAGCTGTTCAAATACAGCCAACATATTTAAGAATATGTCAATTTATACCTATTCGAGTTTATTCAAATAACATGAATACTTTACTGTGAGTATAAGCATAATAACATGAATATCATTACGGAAATTCACTTTCCACATAATTCTGTAAGTCCACTTTGATCTTTTATCACATGTTCCAAGTTTCACAACTCTGCTTTTTTTTTTTAAATGCCTCACTATTTTGATAGGTCAGAACTCTTTAAGACTGACCAATAGTCATGTAATTAACACTAAAGTTCATGTGTATTTTCAAATTAATCCCCATCCTATCCTGCATTTTCATATGTTCTTCCTGAAAAACTTTCAAGTGATTTAAGTCAAAACACTGTAAGTCAGGGTTCTTCCCACTAAGATGAGAAAGCTCCTCAAATTACTTTGCTTTCCAGAGGAAAAGTTCATAGACTACACAGTCTGAGCCTAAATGCAGTCTCAATGCAGAAGGACCAGAGTCATAGCTACTCTACTCCCAGAAGCCAAATTCCTTTACAAAACGCAGTTTTACAGCCCCAACCTAAAAAGAGAATAATTCCTGAACCACTCACAGACTCCACTATGTTACTAATCAGGATTTGACAGGGCTTGGGATAAAAGAAGATTGTTGTGAAGGTAAAATTCAATAATAGTTACAGAAGCAATTTTTAAGTATATTTATACCATCATTTCATTAGCATTTATTTACTTGGTTAGTTATTGCATCGAGCTCAATAATGCATCCAGGTCGAGCAGTAGACTGTTGGCTCACAATATTAAACACTTCTCCAATAAGTTTCTGAAACGAGATGATATTGATTAAAAGTTTATGATTATATTGTTATTACCACTGATAACCCAATTACCTTACACATGATAGGCATTTACTATCTACTCAATGAATAATAATGGTGACTGTGCAACAAAGTCACTACCCATTAGTAATAGTAATAAAATTTTCTCGTTAATAGAACCAAGAAATATTTCACTTTTGCATAATGATCATTTAGTAAATCAGCAGTAAGCATTACATTTTTCTGTGTTAAGATATAAAACAAGAGGTATCTTCTCCATAAAGTAATTACCCACCCATGATGATCTCCACATTAACTTTTGTGTCACACAATTTTTCACTCATATTAGTCAATAAGCATTTATTAAGTGCTGTACCAGACACTATGCTAAGCCATAAAAATACAAAGAAAAATAAATAAACAACCATCTCTGCTCTCAAGGAGCAGAGTCTAATGAGGGAGAGACAGCATACAAATAAGGTATATGAAGGATAAATCACAGAAAAGAGGAAAGGCACGAAAATCAAGAAGGACTGGAAACAGTTTCTTGCAGGTGAGTCTTTAGTGAAATGAGTATCATTTTCTTCTTGCTGCAGTATATACCTGGCCTTCCCAATTAGATTTTGAGTTACTCAAGGGCAAGAATGGTGGCTTCTGCTTCTTCTGAATTCCCCTCTGTATCTAGTACAGCAGACTAAGAACAAAATGGGCAGTAAATAAATATTTGTTGAAATGAACTGAACAATATATAAGGAGCAGAACTACCAATAAAGTCCAGATTTCCTTGTTTCAAATTCAAAAGCCATGCAAAAGGCTTGGTTATGAAAGGGGATGGACAGACTACCACAGGAAATGAGCAATGGCAGATGCTGGTGATGACCCAGAAGCAATGGTTCATCATGGAAGCTTGAAGAATCTGATTTGGAATCATGAGACCTGGATTCAAATAACACTTTAAGACACTTGTTATCTGTACAACCCTGGAGATGTTACTTTACCAGAGACCTTCTCTATAAAATAGGAATAACAGTATCTACCTCACAGGATTGTTTCTCAAATATGAATCACTAATAAAAAAGCATGATCACAGTTTGGGCAATAGGTGAATCTTTAACAAAATAGATCAAGCTTACAAGTGATGAGAGTAATATATGAGAAATAAATCATAGTCCTTTGGAGAAAGAACCAATTTCCTCTATCCTCTTTTATTTAAAATATTCATGGTATTTGTTTAAGCTCTTCTACATCTACTCTGTATAAGCTTCTTGAAAAGAAGGAACTGTGACATTTTGTCTTGTCTTTCCCTCACTGAATAGCACAGTACATTGTATACGTCAGTTTCTGAATAAATGTTAGTGGAATGAACGTTGAATCAACGTTATGTATGAATATTATTTCTATAAATGTCCGTTGGTGCCTTTGAATGGACATTGAGAGAAATAATGAACCGTGACACACACATATTCATGGAGAACAAAGCACACAAAGGATATTCACTCAAATACAGACTAAACAAAGGAAGAATTTTAGAACACGTAAATATGGAATCTACATACCCACTCTTCTCACGCCCCTCTCCACCAAAATAACAAAAACTTACTGAGGATTCTGGGTCTGAAAGTTCATCAAGCAACTTCCTGGCATCTACTACAGCTTGATATAATCTCAATTTTTTTCCATCAGAAGCAACAAAGCAAGCGCTAGCAGAATTGCAGTATGTACCTAAAAAGAAGAATTTTGGAGGAAAAAAAGACATTTGCATTATCAAATGGTTTCTTTTTAACTTCTAAGATAAATACTACTGTATAACTTTCTTAAAATAATTATACCACACCTCATATTACTATTAGGACAAACATAATCAATTATAAAATGATAAAAATAATAATGATAGCATAAAGTGATTCATGAGAAACTGATACATTTTTGTTTGTTTTTATTTTGTTTTGTTTTGTTTTGTTTTGGCTAGGCAATGGGGTCAAGTGACTTACCCAGGGTCACACAGCTAGTAAGTGATATGTGTCTGTAGCCGCATTTGAACTCAGGTCCTCCTGAATCCAGGGCTAGTGCTCTTTCCACTGCACCACCTAGCTGCCCCAAACTGATACATTTTTAAAAACTGAATGAAATACTGACAAATAGCTAAAAATGTATGCACTTTTAATTTAAAAGTTTTCCTACCACCTAAACTTTGTGTACTTAGTATAGTGTCCTTCTAATACCTATCAACCAATAAAAACTATTTTATTAACTACTAAAAGGGCTTTTATTCAAAACATCAATAAGTATAATTGTGTCATAGAAATTCACATTTTAAACAAAAAATAGTTACTATAAAAATAATAATCATCCAAAAACACAAATATTTTAAGATAGCACTTACCTAGACAATAGCTGGGAATAAGAGTTGGAAGCCAAGCTACATTAGAAAAGGCAGAAGTGTGGAGAGAGTTGATTCGTGCCAATTCAGACACTCCCCCAGTATATGACAAAGGTCCTATTGGGTCTACACGCCACAGAATTAGCTCACTGTAGATCGCATTTGGGTCATGAAATGTACGAGTGGCTGCATTTCTAAGGGGTTCTTTAGATGAGCCTTTAATATGCTTTACAAGATCCATGACTCTACGTAGTTTAGTGTCTGACTCCCAAAGACTATCTGATTCAGGCGTCAGTACAGCATTATGATGAGAAGATGTTAATAATAATGGCAAAACCGAATGACAAGCCAAATCATTGAGGTGAAACCGGTGACCACAATATCTGAATTTGTGAGATACGGTTAGCACAGTGGTAAAGGCAGATTTATCAGCAAAAGTAACTGCCCATTGATTTAAAGATCCATCGACATGTTTGGAGACCATCATTACTACAGGAACTGCAATGTTCACATTCATGCAATCATGTCTGGAGCTCGGTTGGGATCCAAGAACATCATCAGTACTCTTCTCCTGATGCCACAGGGTGTTAGTCACGTCTTTAGCAGCATACATCATAATATTTTTGCTGAGAGAACTGGCATCCCCAGAGGGAAACGCAACAGGGATCCGAGAAGAAAATGAAACCTAAAAAACACAATTACAACCACTTACAAAATGGTATTTAAAAACAATTATAAAGTTGTTATAAACACAACTATAAACCAACAGATCATGTGAGGCAATAGTCAATAAAAGAGCCAGTATGAAACCCATAGCTTCAGATAACTATACATAAATGCATAAAATATGGGTAAGAGAGTGAACTAAAATGCCTGATGAAATAAATCACAGGAAGCAACATCAAAATGCAGAGCCAGAAATAAAAACACATAGATTCGAAGTTTAGTTTAAAAAATATATGAAGCAAGGCAGCTAGGTGATGCAGTGGACAGAGCACTGGCCCTGGAGTCAGGAGGACCTGAATTCAAATCCAGCCTCAGACACTTGACACTTCTTAGCTGTGTGACCCTGGGCAAGTCACTTAACCCCATTGCCTAGCCACCCCCTCCAAAAAATATATATATGTACACTAAGTATAACAAGTAAAGTAAACAAAGATTCTAAGAGAAGGACTTCAGAGAACCCTAGAAAGATTTACCTCACTCAAAAGGAATAGAACAAAAATTTTTTATGGAGGGAGGGTTCAGGATGGAGTAACACTGAAGGTACACACCCTACTCAGGTTGACAGGAAGATGATTACTGGATGATGACAATAATCTGAACTATTCAACTCTTACATTGATCTTGTTTTGTATTTTAAGGAGGATGATCTTTTGACTGTGAAGAACAGAACAAAAAAAAGTGATAGCAAGAGTAGAAACTCAAGATAACTGAGGAGACAGATAACATTTAGCTACCCTCAATAAGTTCAAGTCACCAAGTCCAGATGACCTACATCTTAAAGGCACTGTGGCAGATGTGATTGTTCAACCACTGGTAGCAAACTTTAAAAGATTTTTAAGAAGGGCAAAGGTGATCAAGAACAGAGAAGAAAAATGTCCTAATATTAACAGAAGGGAAATGTCAGTAGGGCATGCCCAGCGCAATTTCTGGCACATAGTAGGCACTTAATAAATGTTTGCTGATGGAGTGACTTCCATTAGTTGCAAAATTCTACAACAGATTCTTAAAGGGATAGTTTGTAAGCTCTTAAAAAAGGAAGAAGTAAAGAGCACTAAAATCCAGCATGATTTAATCCAAAACATATAATGCCAGAGTAACCACATTCCCTTTTTTTGATAGAGTAACTAAAGTGGTAGATCTGGGGAAAGCTATAGGCATAATATAATTAGATCTAAGAAAAGAATCTGACAAAGTGCCCCATCATACCTTGCAGGCAAGACTAAGGTACGTGGGATGGATGATAGCACCATTATAGATTCAGAATTGGCTGAAAAGTAGACTCAAAAGAGAATTATTAAAGGGATGACATCAACTTGGATGGAGGGCTCCTAGCAGAGTAGGAAATGATCCTTGGCCCTGGGTTGTTCAAAAATTTTATCCATCTTCTTGATGATGCAAATGGCGTGTTGGTCTTATGAGACAAAAGTAGGAAAGACAGCTTAACACACCAGATGAGAGAGAAAGAATAGCCAAAGACTCTGACAAGCTAGAACAATGAGATGGGGAAAAAAGAATGACAAAATTTAATAAACATAATAAACTATGCTTGAGTTTAAAAAACTAACTCCACAAGATTTGTAGGTAGAATGTGATCAGTCAACATTTCCTATGGGAAAAAATCTAAAGGCTTTTGTAGACTACTAGATGAGTCTCAGTCAACAGTGTAAAATGGCAACTGATAAATTTAATCCCATCCTAGGTATGATAGAGAGAGCCAGAGTGCCCAGAACAAAGGACCTAATAGTTCCACCATCCTCTGTCCTAGTTAGACTACATGTGGAATACCATGTTCTTGACTGGGTACATTTTTAACAAGATATAAACAAGCTGGCGCACATCCAGAAGAAGGTGACTAGCACAGTAAAAGAATGGGAAAATATGCTACGCAAAGATCCACCAAAGAAAATGGAGATGTTCTGCCTGAAGAGAAAATTTAAGGGAGATATAAAAACAAGGTTAAAGTATCTGAAGGGATTAAAAGGTTCTGCTTGACATCAAAAGCAATGTAAAGAAGCTCCTAAGAAGCAGAAGGAAACTTGATGGAAAAATAAACCGTCCAAAAGTGAAGGGGGATGTTTTCAGAATTGGTGAGTTCATCTTCAGCAATTGTCTTCAAGCTGAAGCAGGATAACCTCTTGGTGGAAATATAGAAGAGTCTTGGTGCATCTAGGGGTAGACTAAGATAGCCTCTGAGGTCCCTTATAATGCTGAAATTATGTGTTAAGACAGTAAAAATATTTTATTTCTTCATGAGTCTTCCAAAATTGTTCATTTACAATGTTCCCTTGATAAATCAATTGTTGATTACCCAGAAATCATCAGCATCTCTATCTACAGCTCAATAAGAGCTGGAAGGGAAAAAAGCTTGAGGTTTACACCTTCCAAAAACACATGGAACCAGGAAAAAAAAAGTTGTAATATTGTTTGGGGAAGAAGGGAAATATCTGCCTAAGATGGTGTCAGATGGACAGCTTTCTGGCTTCTCAAGAGTGAGTGAGGTTTGCAGAGTGGTTTATTTTATTGGAAGAGTTGAGAATTCCCAGACAGACAGACATATTCAAAGTTATTTACACAAAAGTATGCCAAAGTTAAAAGAAGAAAAAAAAAAGAAATGGTTGAGGCTAGTTTTATGTGAGTCAACATTTACCTTTAAGTAGTCTAGAAAATTAAGACCTAGTGATATATTCTTGTTTATGGGGTTTGTAAACATGTTAATGGCTGCAAATGAAATATCTTGTTAGTTTTGAAAAATAGCTCATATATATATATATTTAGGGGTTTGTTATTTTTAAAAGAAATATAATATTTGCTTCTTACAATATACCTGAACTTGTCTAAATATTCCTGGGTTGTATTCATCCAAATACTTTACATGCCACACCAGAAAGGTGCCATCAATGGGGTGGATTGTAAAAAGCATATCTGGATTCCTGTTCCATTCAGTAAGCAGCATTTCAATCTTCCGATCTAATAAGACCGTAGGAAGTGGCACTGGCATACTAGCTCGGGCATAAGCTCTAGGACTCCCCTCTCGTTCTCCATCTTCATGTTCTGATGATCCTGTGCCTGTTTCAGATTCTCTATCCAAGGATAATTCTGAACACAAAGAAATAAAAAGGTACACAGTATAACTCTGATGCCAACAAACAACAAGGAAGTACTAGACTATTAGGAAAAGCTCACTCTCTTGAATATTCCACATCTTAGTTATAATCTGGAAACAAGGAATGATAATGCCATTCTCTATACTCTTTCAGCATGGCAAATAGGCTATTTCCCACCTAAAACTAAATATTTCACTCTAAATATCATCAATTGTAATAGTTTCACAAGATAAAACATAACTTTCAAAGTCATTAAAATAATTTAATGAGGCGTTAAAATTCACTGTTGATTCTAAGTGCATATTTTGTTCATTTAGCATTTTCATGCAATATAGACTACCAGGAATCTTAGTACTACCAAAAAGAAAAATTAGAACAAAGGATACCAACCATGATCTAACTTCATATGTAAGCCCCTCTCTCTCTCTTCTTGCAGTTCCTCTTCATCTCTATCTCCATACTCATTTTCATGTTCCACTTGCAGGTCAGAAAGCTTTCTTAACTGTTGCATAAATATTTCAGTAGAGGATGTAAAATGGAATTCTTTGTTGTTTAGCCAATGAACTACAAACCCTCCATTTCCTTCATCAAAGTTAAATGCTGTTCCAACTAGAACTGATGGAATATCTGTGGAAATAAATGAGACTTAAATATACATTTTATTTTTTTTTAAATATAAACGTCCTATATCTAAAGGAGAAAGAACTGTGAATTATACAGATAAGTGAGTAAATAATTACTATAAGTAGGTTGTTGTTTAAACTGGTGATACAGGACTTCATTTAATATAATGGTGAATATAATTTTGAAAATTAACCATCTGAGTCACAGTAAATTTAAAATATATATATATGTGTATATATATATATATGTTATATATATATATATATATATTAAATATATGTATAAACTTCCAAATAGGACTGAATTTTCTCCTTTGGGTTAACTGGAATGGATTATCTGAAATGGTTCATATACTAAATGCATTTTAAAATTAATTTTATTTAACCTCAGGTTGCATGCTAAATATTACCAAAAAAGAAAAAAATCACTAACCTCACCAATAAGAGCTTCTAGGTTTCAGAAGTACATAAAAGACAGGTAGAACAACATTTTACCAAATACCATTAAAACATCCAGTTACATACAGCAAATAGACATCCATGTCCCGACCCACAGGTCATGCTAATGCTGCTTTGATAACAAGAATAAAACAATAGTTTGTAGACCACCAACAACTGGGCCTTTACAGATAAAATTCTCAATAGGTTCAAAACAAAATAAGTCTTGTTTTACAGGTTTCTAACAAAATCTTCACAATGGTAGGCACAAAAACAAGTGCTTTTCTTAATGAAACTGAATCAATGAATGAAACAAATCACTTCTGAAAAGTTAGGAGCACCATAATAAAACCAAATCAACAAAACCAAATATATTTACAAATCACTCTCTACTGAGCAATTAAGTTGTTTAGTAAAAATGTATTCTTTTGGTGTGATAATCACAAAGTATGTGGAGCAGGGACAGATGGGAAGATGACTCCAGACTCATGAGGTAGCTAGGTTTGAGGGCTTAGTGCATGTTGGACTCAGAATGAAAAAGACCCAAGTTCAAGTCCTGCCTCAGATATTTAATGGCAACTAAGTCACTTAACGGCTGTAAGCCTTGGTTTCTTTCTTTATCTATAAGATGCAAAGAGTAATTGCACCTATCTCACAGTGTTATGTCAATCAGAATGAGATAATACACAAAAACAGTTTTGCAAACTATATAAATATTTGCTATTACCTCTTTATCCACTACACCAAGCTACCATATGTGTGTGTTTGCATATATATGTGTGCAATATTAAATATTCTTAATAAATTCTGACATTCCTTCCAAAATGTTATGCTGCTGATTTGGGGGAAGGGACTTGTTGAATTATGGATGGATGGATGGATGGATGGATGGATGGATGGATGGATGGATGGATGGATGGATGGATAGAAGGGACTTGTAATGAATCACGGAATACTACTGAGTACAAAACCCCAGCAGCTATGATGAAGGCTTGGGGGCCACAAATCTATAGGAGCCCTGTCCACAATCCTAAGGCTACAGGGCTTTTGACAATTACATTGTTTAAGAAGCCCTTTCTTTGTCAAACTGGTCTTTCATTCAGTGAGGACATAAGTTAAAAATCCTGCCTTTCTAATAGAACTTCTCTAGTCTTCATCTAACACCCAAAGGAAATTTCTATTATCACTAGAATTAGGTCTGAGATGGGATCTCCACCACAGTCACCACAACCATTTATGCTGCCTCTTCCCCCCATAAAAAAACAAGTATCAGAGTAGCAGGGAAACTGCTCTAAAATATCAAGGCGGGGTGGGAAAGGGGCACCTTCCTAGAGTAGTAGAAGAGAAATGAAGAGATACTACCAACCAAATAAAATAAATTTTAAAATAAATAGTACCACTGCAAACACTACCACCCTTGTCACTATAGTACTATATTAAAAATGGTAACAATAAAGAAAAGAAAGCAAGAAAAATGAAAAGTAAAGTATTAAGGGAGAAGGTTGTATTAGTTAACCAGTGTGCCAAGTGGAAAGCTGAAGCTCCAAAAGCCACAGCATCCTGAGGATTTACCTGAGCTTCCCAAGAAACCAGACCATCCTAATTTAAGAAACAAAACTTTAAGATAATAGGCACAATCTTAATTAGGAAGTATTTCAAGAGGTAACACAAAAACATAAGCAGAAATATAAAATGTGCCATATCCTCAACAGTTCTGTTTCTGAAGAAAGCTATTGTCTGTCAATGTATATAAAAGATATAATACCACTTTTTACCTGTGAGAGGGTTGATACTTGCTGCAATATGAAAGTGACACAGTGCATTAGCATGATGGGAAATATGTCTTTGAACTTCATGGGTTCCCATCTGGTCAGGCATTAATTCGGTGTGAGTTACAAGAACAGAAGATCTTCTCTGACCTTTCCTTAAATTTTTCAAATGATGAATGGTCTGAAATAGTTTTTTAAAAAAGTAATTTGTTAAGTAATTCTGGGCAGTCAGATACATATATTTGTTAGCTTTCCTTTCATCACAGATTTTTGCAATTTTCTCAGTTTTTCTGAGCAAAACTTAGGACCATCACCAACTGGGTTTTGACAGATAAGATTCTCAATAGGTTCTGAATACCATAGGCCTTATTTTCCAAGATTCTAATAAAGTCTTCACAATGCTAGCACAAGACAAATGCTAACTGAACTTCTTCATAAATATCTTTCGTGTAATATGAGCACCATAATTTGTAGTATGTAGGCTCCCCTGGGTCAGTAAGAAGAGAAGGAAATGTCTCCTGAATCTCACTATAAGGAAAAAGAGGCTTTCTTCTTGCCAGTGTTCTCGGATGGCTCTTGGCAGTCATCTACCTAGGGAAAGATTATCTGCGACGTGGACAACTGGACAGATACTCAGTTTTGCTGGTCAACAAAATTACAGAATTTTTGAGCTGAGAGGGAGCTTAAGAAGTCATTGAGTATAACGATACAGAAATCCCGCTACAACATCCCTGACAAGTGATTTTTTAGCTTCTGCTTGAACACTAGTGGCAGCATCAGAGAACAACAATTCTAAATATAATTCTAGTGTAGAACTTATTGCTGAAGTACAGTGCCTTGCATTTGGTAACCAAGTAATCAGTAAACGTTCGCTAAATTTAACTGAACATGGGAATAACATGAACTGTATAGTACAGAGAAAAAAAACAGTCAACCATCAAAAAGAAACATTTATTGAATGAATAAAAGAGAATTTATTAAGCACTTATTACTGTGCTAAGCATTGCAGACACAAAACCTGAAGGAGGCCATGTTTCCTTAGAGCAAACCCTGGTATCCTGAACCTTCCTAAGTCTGCACTTAAGATACTTGGACAAATCACTTAACATCTTTCAGCCTCAATTTCTTCTGTAAAATTCCATCTGTAAAATGGGAATAATAATAGTACAGTAGTGTGACTTATCAATCAACTTCTAATATAGCAATCATCCCATAAAATTAGCCTGTCTGCGGTATTTGTATCACTTTGGAGGGCTACATCGGCAAAGTTAAACCCATAAAGGCCAGTTTATTTCTATCCATGATCTATATTTTCTATTTCAAGAGGTGCCATCGGGTTTTCTTCTCCCCTCTTCCTTGATCTGTCTCAGGGGTGTAACAGTGGAAGTGGTAAATTAACAATTAATTTCACTTTTTGCCATTTTAAAAAGGAACTTTTAAAGGAAAAAATCTCATACAAAAAAAGTTGAAGGACCACAAACAGATCAAATTAAATAACTTCTCCTACTTCAACTTCAATTGTTCTTTATCACTGCAAAACCTAGAACTATACAGTCTTACGAGTTACAAGGGAACTTAAAGATCATCCTGGTCCTACCCTTCACAAAAATATCCTCCACAACATCTCTGAGTGGAGCTCATCTAGTCTCTTGAAAATTTCTAGTACACGGCTTGAGTACTCCTTACTCTATTCTAAGAGGCAATCTTTCAGTTAAAAGTCTACTATAAAGTTCCCAGACACTTGAAGCTTAAGAATAGTGTCAAAGTTCTTACCTCTATTTATTTGTTTGCTTAATAACCCTAATTAGAGCTAAAGTCTTTTTTCAAGTTGATTTCTGCCCTTTTTCTGAGAAAAAAATTGTTTTTTTTCCCCCATCAATGGTTTTATTTCATTTCCTTTTGCTCTTCATTTATCTTTCAAGTGTCAAATGAAAGAAGTTTCTCTTCCTATTTCTACCCTCAACCTGTGCTCAAATAAGGTCAAGAAACCATAGGAGCCCCAGGGCTTTCCTAAGAGCCTATTAAGATGTCTCTCCCAATCAGGATAGAATTTCTACTTTGACTAAGCCCCTTCAACAGAGTTCAAGTTCATTAACTACTAGCATCTATATATAGGATGAGATTCTCCATTATAGTAATTTTTACAAGCTTCTTTAAAAAAATTTTCTTAGAAATTTTAAAAATATACCTTAAGTTTCAGAGGTTATACAGAGATTTCTTTACAGTATCCTTCTTGTCTTCTGAAAACGACAGCCACTTACCCAAAGACCCTGAGTATCTGCCTCTGCTCATTCTGAAGAGGTTCAAAGGCCATGAAGTTATAAAGATTGAAATAGTCCTATGAAGGTTAGGCTAGTTTTTCTTAAAAAGTATTGAAACATTTCTCAAAAGTTGGTTGGCTCACAGAACAAAGACCTTGCCTGATGGTGCTAATAACACTTTCTCCAACACTTTCTCATCTCCCGAGTACAAAGTAGTTATGAGAAGCCCCATGTGTCTCTAAGGCTTAGATGGTAGATCGCAATGGATAACTCAAGCAAAGAACTTTAACTCAGATGAACCATCTCTACATGTCCTTAATACCTATCCTCATTGAATATCCTTCTCCCGCTATAGCTAAATAAATCTCTTTTTGGTAAACATTTAATGATTCAAGGGTATCTTGCTTTGTTGTAATATTTAAGCTAAATTATCATAGAACTGTCCTGAGTCAAGCCTAGACTACAACAAAAGAAGATCAAGTCCATATCCAGTAGTTTAAATTTGGTCTATAGTTCCTCTGTCTGTACTCAACATGCTCCTTCCTAATTTTCAATTCTGTATCATCTGTATACCTTTTAAATGTTGAATATATAAAGTAGCCTTTTCCAGATTTCAGTAAAAAACTTATCAAAGTTCATCACAGATATTTTGCTTTTGTTCCATCCATTTGGCCAAAGGGAGAATCCCACCTATGCCTCTTCCTCTATACAGGTCAAAGTCTATCACCAGAGTTTTAATAATAATAATTATTACTTTTATATTCATATTTTATATAGCACTTACTATGTGCCAGGCTAAGTGCTTTACAGTTAACATTTCATTTAATTCTCACAACAATCCTAGGTACTGTTATTATCCCCATTTTACAGATGAGAAAACTAAGACAGAACTAAAGTGAGGGTCACACAGGGTCACACAGCTATTAAGTGTCTGATGTCACATTTGAACTCAGGTCTTCCTAACTCCAGGCCTGGTACTCTATCCACTGCACTGTATGGCCCCAACAAGGATATTCGAAAGGAATGGAATGAGTGACAACAACAGATGGATAAAACATGTATGAAAGGCCCAATGCGTTGTCACAGGCTCCAGGAAGATTTTAAGAATTTAGCTCCATAACAGCAGAGGAAAGCCATTTAATGAAAATAACTGGTCTTTGCTACACCACACTGTAAAACCTCAGCAATACAAAGGTGACTACTGCACCTCCAGAGACAAGGAGTCTGTGGAAGCTGCTCAGAAATCTCAACTGAGTATTATCCAAGAGACCATCAGCTTGCATGGACTAGGAAGGACTTTTGATGCTACATGAGCGGTCAATGGCTCTTCAACACTGCATTGGAAATATCCTTGCTCAACTGATACTACTTTTCAAACTCATAAAATATATTCTAGGGAAAAGGCAAGCTTACTCATTATTTTCAATATTGGAAACATAAATAAGAGTTAATGAGTCAATTAAATGAAACAAACACCAAGAGGAAGAGTTTCTGATTTATATGGCATAGAAGTGACTTTCAGAATGAATTTTACCTCGGTCTAAAGAATAACCTTATCCCTGACAATCCTAAGGAAAAACTGATCCTATTACTCATTCATTTTTCAATACAACATACCTAAAACAAGTACCTTCCAAGAAAAGAATATGAACCCACAGAAACTCAATGGTTCAACACATTGAATGAGATATGCCAGTCCTTTATTTATGTCCCAAACTAGAAAGAGGATTCAAAAGAGGTTCTAATTTGAAAAACCCTCATAAAAATGAAGTAGCCAACAGGAAAACAAATGCAGAAAAATAGACATACTAAATAGATCTTTTATTGACCACATTACAACAGAAACTATAGTAGACGACCTTTGAGAAACAATTACTTCATTGGAGACTAAATAATTTAATCTTAAATTGGTGAATCAAAGAACAAATTAAAGAAACAACAGAGAATTTAATCAAAGAAAATAACGAGATGACATGCAAAAAGGTATGCAGCTAAATTTCATATCACAAAAAAAGAGAAAGAGCAAATCAATAAACTGAACATGCAACTAAGAAAATTAAAAAAGCAACAAATCAACCCCAAACTAAGCACCAAAGTAAAAATTCTGAAAATCAAAGCCATTATTTTATAAAATTAAAACTGGGGGAGGGGGAGGGAGAGAGAGAGAGAAAGAAAGAGAAAGGCAGAAAGAATAAATAACTCCAGGAGCTATTTTTTTATAGAAAAGAAACTAATAAAATGTCTGCCTTTTTTTAAAAGAGAGAAAAACCAAACTGCTCATATTAAAAATGAAAAAGGAGAAATTGTTTTGTATAATTATATGCTAACAAAATAAAAAACTTAGACGGAATGGATGAATACTTACAAAAATATAAAATACCCTGATAAACAGAAGAAATCAGATAGTTAAATTACTTGATATAAGAAAAAGAGATTAAATGAGCCTTAACTAAACCCCTAAGGAAGGAAAAAAAGGAAGAGGAGGGGAAAGAAAGAGAGAAAAAAAGAGGAGAGTGAGAAGGGGAAAAAGGGAGAGAAGGGAAGCAGAGGAAGGAAGAGAGGAAGGAGAAGGTTGATCAATGTCACAGATTAGGTAACCAGCATACCGAAGAAAAAGAAAATGGTGTCTGACAAATCCAAAGACTCACCATTTGGCAAAAACTATTGGGAAAACTGGAAAGTAGTCTGGTAAAATTAGGCATAGATCAGTCTCACACCATAAAGCAAGATAAATTCCAAATGGATATGTGACTTGGACATAAAAGATGATATCACAAGGAAATTGCAGAAGTAATGAAGAAATTACCTATTAGATTCACAGATAGAGGAAGTATTCATAACCAAACAGTAAACAGAGAAGATCACAGATCCAAGATAAGGAACTGATTCAAATGTATAACAAAAGCCATTCCCCAAGAAATAAATGTCCAAAGGATATGAAAAGGCAGTTTTCAAACTAAGAAACCCAAGCTATCGATAGTCATGTAAAAAAAATATTCTAAATTACTAATAATTAAAGAAATGCAAATTGAAACAACTCTGAAGTTTCACCTCACACCCCCGCCCCCAGATTAGCAAAGATGAGTGCCTAATTATCAGCTGAGAGGAAATTTTGAAAAAAATCCATTGACTGGGTAGTTAAGATTAATGTTATAAACTGATAAATGCTTGTGGTTTTTTGAGGGAAGGATAGGAGGGGCTCAATTTCATTGATAGGATGAGATTCCTAATTGTGTCTGTATTCAAGAAGAACTGGGTTAGAAAGACATACTGCTTAGGAAATATGATAAAAAATGTTATCAGATGAAGTTACAAATGAAGGCAAATTAATTAAATTCTGGGCCCTCTGGTTCATGATATTTTCAAGTGTCTCAAGCATATGCACTGTGGCTTCTATACATCTTAAGGGATGTAGGCAAATACTTCAGCAGATCCCGAATGACCACACCAATAATGTATCTGTTTTCCTTGAGCTCCTCTGACAATTGCCACATTTGTTTGTTGTTTTCACCTTTGCCATCTAATCACATAAAATCAATCCTCAACTTTTGCTGGGGTAACCTTCCTAGAAAACAGCAGTAGGAAAGTAAAAAACACGAATGAAACACTGAACCTATGGGAAATAGGGGGTTAGGTTCCCCCAACCACCAAAAACTATAATCTTTCACTAGAGATTGCTGAAAATACACTTTTCTGCATATAATTCTTTATAATAAAACATTAATTCTGATAATATGCACTTTTCCTAACACAGTAACTATGAAATGGGGGGATGGGGGAGGGAGTAATCAAAAGCAAACACTTCTGAGGAGGGACAGGGTCAAAAGAGAGAACAGAATAAATGGGCGGTGGGATAGGATGAAGGGAAATATACTTAGTTTTTCACAACATGACTACTATGGAAGTGTTGTGTATGACTACACATGTATAATCTGTATTGAGTTTCTTGCCTTTTCAATGAGGGTGGGTGGGGAGGGAGGAAGGGAGAAAATTTGGAACCCAAAGTTTTAAAAACACATGTTTAAAAAATTGTTTTCACATGCAACTGGGAAATAAGAAATTCAGGAAATGGGGTATAGAAATCTATCCTGCCCTACAGGAAAACAGAAGGGGAAGGGGATAAGAGAAGGAGGGAGAGATAGAAGGGATGGCAGATTAGGGGAAGGGGTATTTGGAATGCACACTGTCTTGGGGTGGGGGGAGGGATGAGATGGGGAGAAAATTTGGAACTCAAAATCTTATGGAAGTGAATGTTGAAAACTAAAAATAAATAATTTTTTTAAAAAAGTAAAAAACATATATAAAAAAAATTTTTTAAAGTGATAGAGAAATGTTAGTAATACGGATTAAACTTCAAAGAACGTTGGGCATACTTCCCCCCACCTCATAGTTGTTTCAACATTAAGTAGCACACCCTTGTCTATAAATTATATTAATATAGAAGTTTCACATGTCTACTTTTTTAAAAAAAGGGGGGGGAGCAATACCTGCCATCTCTAATCTCCCTGCCACTGAACTGTTCCTGGAAGAAAATATCAAGAGAGGATTCACAAACACTTTTACAAATACTTTCCTCCTTTTTATGGAAATAAACTTGCACGTCACCTTTCGTTTTTTTTCTCTCTATTGCCCATACCTGAGAATGTATGTGGTTGCCAATGTTAAAGTAAAAATGAGGTTACTAGGGGCAGCTACATTGTGCAGTGGATAGAGCACCAGCCCTGGAATCAGGAGGACCTGAGTTCAAATCTGGCCTCAGACACTTGACACTTACTGGCTGTGTGACCCTGGGTAAATCACTTAACCCCACTGCCTAGCAAAACAACAACAAAAAAATAAGGTTACTAATAAAATTATATTTGAATATTTGAAGTCACAAAAGCTCGATGCAAGAATGTTGAGGACTCAGTATATAACCACCCATGACTACAATCACCCCTCTGCATCAGACTGGCTGATCCCTTTCAGAGCCCTTCTTATTGGAGGGGCTAGATTAGGATATCCTTATCTTTCCCATAATGAAAAATTAAACTATGTTCAGCCTAAGTAAAATAGTACAATTCCAGACTTATTATTAGCAGCTACCTGATTTTTAGAACAGATACAGATTTTAAAGGCCTTGAAGGAGTTTCAAATTACGTTTTCCAATGACTAAAATTTGTATCCTGGAATGTGACAGGGCAGAAAGAAAAAACAAAGTCTTACCTAACCCTCCTCTCAGCCTTTAACATCTATTCATAAGAAATCTAGCTTTCAAAAATTTAATTTCCTCATGCCCAAGGCTGAAAATCTTTTTTTTTTCACCTAGCCACCTGGCAAAGCAATTCTGATATTTTATCTAGTAACAAAGACCTCAGTAACTATTGAGGCAGAGCCAGGACTAAGTATTTACATGCTAGGCAAGGTTTGAAAATGGTACCCACTGGGTATGACTATCTGTTGAGCTTTGACCCTTTGACCCTACTTTGACTCTTTACTGTAAAACATGTAACTTGATTTATTATAGAATAAATCTCCACATGCCAGGGAAAGCAGCACGCATTCACAAAGAAGAATATCAGAGAGTGTCCTTCATTGTTCCGTTGCTTCCCTTGTGACGAGATTAGGGGAAGGTGGGAGATGGAATCGAGGAAAGGAATCATCTCCCCTAAAAGTTGGGAAACTAATAGTGCAGGAAAGGTGGGACATACACTTATACAATAAACTAATGTTAATTCAGATGAAGAAAAGGTGACATGATAGAGATGTAGGTATGAAATCAAGAGTGCTTGGAAAGCAAAGTAACAAGGTGGATAAAGGGAAAATATTTCTCAAAAGTAATAGTGCTTAGTGTGCTGGACATGTCTGAACCTGTCCACTTCCTCGACAAAGCACTTGGGTAGGTCTCTAGATCTAAGATCGTGGATAAGGAGCAAGGATGTGTGAGTCACAATTATTTCTCAGCTGATCATAAATAAGAGCCTGCCATAGGTCAAGACAATAAACAAATTAAAATTTTTTGAAATGTCCACCAATTATGCTTCCTTAACCAAAAAGCTCACCTTTGTTCTCCAAATGATGGTAAATGACTATGAATCATAGAATACCAGGATCTCAGGAGATTTAAAATTGTAAGTGACCCACAATCAACTGTTAAACATTTATTAAGTGCCTACTGTGCTCCAGGCACTGTGCTAAGGGCTGGAGTTACCAGGACAAAAACAAAAGTTTTTGTCCTGGGGAGGGGAGGGGTAACAATACAATTTTTTAAAAAAAGTACAAAATAGATAGAAGGTGATTTGAGGGGGAGAAGCCATGAGGAAAGACTTCACGGAAAAGATAGTACTTGAGCTGCTTATACTAAATAGTATCAAACAGGAATGTGTCAGAACCTCCCTTTCCACTTACAATTAAACCATCAGAGCAGCTGATGGATGATGTGGTTTTTCGTATATCTTAATTAGAAGTAAATAAATATGAGGTTTTACTTCACACCCATCAAGCTGAAAAGGGTGACAAAAAAATGGAAATGGCAATTGGTGGAGGGGCTAAAAAGGACAGAGACACTATGAACTGCTCAGGGAGCTGTGAATTGGTCCAACCATTCTGGAAAGCAATCTGGAACTACTCACAGCTAGGTAGTACAGTAGAGAGCACACTGGACCTAGAGTCAGAAGTGAGGTCAACTCTAACCTTAGGTAACTGGCCATCTGACCCTAGGCAACACACTTATCTACCACAGTTTGCTCATCTGCAAAATGGAGATGACAATAGCTCTTATCACCCTGGGTAGTCGTGAGGACAAAATGAGGCAATATTTGTAAAGTGTTACATAGCTTAAACAACTATGTAAATGCAAGCTATAATTATTATTATTATTATTATTATTATTATTATCCAAAAAGTCACTGAACTGTGCATACTATTTTACCCAATAATATCAGTACTAGGTATATCCTCCAAGGAAGTCAAAGAAGGAAAGGACCCAAATGTACAATAATATTTTTATCAGTACTTTTTATGGTAGCAAAAAGAATAACAAGAAACAAAACAGATGCCTATCAATTGGAGAATAACTAACCAAACTGTGGTAAATGGATGTAATAAATGAAAAATATAATAAGATTCACAGAAACTTGGGCACACTAATATGAAGTGATGTAAAACTGAGCCAAAGCAGGAGAACAATTTACACAATGATCACAAAAATGAATGAGTAAACAACTTTGAAACATTTCAAAATTGATGCATTCAGTGACCAACCATGACATAAGAAGCCTGATAAAGAAGCAGGCCTACTACGCCTTTGGCTGAACAGTTATGGGCTACAGTTGCAGAATAGAGCAAGCATTTTCAAACATGAATAATGTGGGGAATGTTTTTCTTGACTATAGTTATTTGCTAAAAGGAAAGGTTTCTGTGGGAGGAAGGAGGTCTAATGGATAGTGACAGAGATGACAAGAAAGACGCTTATAAAAACTATGAAACATAAGTTCACAATTTCACATACAATCCTCTTCTGTTCTCCATGTATACTGAAATGTTCATATTTAATGTTTAAGTTAATAAAAAAGAAAATCTGAAAAAACTAGCAATAAACAAGAAATAATTCAACTGTTGGCAGTTTATTATAAACTATACTAAAACTATGTTAAACTTTTTGCCACCAATTAAATTAAAACTCTTAAATAACTCATCCAACAAGTGCAATTCATTTAACTATCTGAGGATGCACTTCGCAGATCATTCACCTTTGCAAGCCCAATCAAGCTACAGCAGTCTTGTTCAAAATTAGATGTCCAAGAGGATCCAAACTGAGGTTCTTCTGTGGTTAAAACATGTATGTCTTTGAAATTTTTCAGGCCAAAATTGTCTTGTGAACATTCCATGGTACAAACTCCTATGTTGCAAACAAGCATTTGTCCAAATGCTCACATGGGAAATTTCTTCCTGAGAAAAATTCTGGCTCAAACTTTAGCCTATCAACCTTCCCACAGAAGTGGGCTAGTCTTCCATCTTAATGACAAGACAGACTTTTACGTTTTCCTAACTTTACCTCCCACACACCTAGTATCTAAAACACATGGGCACCTTCTTGATCAATACACAGAAGAACAGCACATCAGGCATCACAGAATAAAATCAAAAATTAAGATGCAAGAGAAATGGCCCTACTACGCATAATAACTATCAGCTTCTCTAAATCTATCTCAGAGAGCCCCTTCTTTTAAGAGGCAGCTCACGTGCCATCTTCTTCTAGTCAGTGAGTCTGGAACAAGTATTTATTTAGCACCTACTATGTGCCAGGTACTGTGCACATGATACACTGGGGACACAAAGAAAGGTAACAGACAGTTCCTGCTCTCAAGGAGCTCACAAGTCTAATGGGGAAGACAACATGTAAATAACTATGGACAAACAAGATAAATTAGAGATAACCAACAGTAGGAAGGTACTAGCGTTAAAGGAGAGCGTTAAAAAGATTTTTTTGCAGAAGATGAGATGTTAGCTGAGACCTGAAGGGGAAGTCAGGAGGCAGGGATAAGAAGGAAGAGAACTCCAGTCATGGGAGACAGCATGTGAAAATGCCAAGACTTGGGAGATGGACTGTCTTGTTTGAGGAACCGCAAAGAGACCAGTGTCACTGAGTCACAAGGCTCCCCCTCCACACAAGGAGTAAGAAGACTAGACCACTAGGAAGAGGGCAGGTTATAGATCAGGAGAGACTCTCTTTTATCTCTCTTTGAATTCCAATGGCCTAGTACAGCACCTGGCACACATTAGGCACTTAATAAATGCTTACTGACTTTAAAAATCAAAAAGATTTATTGATTTATATCTTCAGCATCTAACACATAATAGGCACTTAATAAATACTCATTGATTGATTCATCAAGTATGAACACCAGAAAGTATACCTGGACCATACTGCCTCAAGAGCACAAAGACACTTCCTATCTTCAGTTCTATGGAAGGTCAGGAAAGAAAACATCCATTTGAACAATGTTTTGGTGTTTGTTGAAGACATTCACTGAAATATGCACTGTTCCCCCTATTCTGATGCAACAAGCTTTTACTCTACATCTAAGTGCAAGTTCACTGAGAATCCAGAAGCAAAATTTGAAAGTCTCTTCCCTCTAAACTTTCTAAGTACGAAGGTAAGTAAGACATCTAAACCGATACATGTATATCATCTATGCCAATCTGAGGAGAAAGAAAGCACTAAAAAGGAGGAGGAAGAATCAGGAAAAAATTCCCATAGAGACCACATTGAAGGTGCATCTTCTAATAGGCAGAGGGGAAGAATGAGAGCATTACAGGCATGGGGAACACCTGATGCTAAGGTAAAAAGCAGTATGGCCAGTGTTGTGCACTGTAGCAATGTACCAGAAGGGGAAAAAAATGCTGACCCTTGAGCCAGACTGTGAAGGGTGTTCATTTGTATTTTATCTTAAAGGCAAAAGAAAGTCATAGAAGGTTTCTGAGCATAGGAATGACAAGGCCGGACTTGTATATCAGTAAGATTATTGTGCCCTTGTGAAGGATGGATTGGAAAGGGAAGAGAATGGAATGTTGGAATCCAATAAGGCTGTTGAAATTGTTGGACAGAAGAGGCAAGGAGGGCCATACAAATAGAGAAAAAGGGACAGGTCAGAGATATATTTCAGAGGTAGCAACTCATTGGATATATGAAGAAAGGGGGGAGGGAAAAGTTGATGATAATTCTAAAGTTACAAAGCTAGTAGAAGGATTGTGGTCAGAAATAAAGAAGATGAAAGAAAAAGTAGGTAAAAAGAAACACATAATAAAAATAAATTTCCAGACAAACTTTGATCCCTTAAAAAGCAAAAACAAAAAGTAAGCAACAAACACTATAACACAAATGCTTCCAGGAAATTCAGAGTTAAATTCAGTATTCAACTACAGTAATGAACTTATCTCAGGCAAAACCTGGCAAAATCTCTTTCTCTCTTTCTCTGTTCCTTTTAAATGGCTTTGTACTACTTTAATTATCCCTATTTTATTCTATATTAAGTATGTCACTTCAAATTAATTTTTTTTATTTAGGCAGGCAAAAATCCTCAAAAAATAATTTCCCATGGCACTTAACTGCCAAATGAAGATAACAGGTACTCAATAAATATTTTTGGCTTAAAATTATTGAATAGAATAGAAATACTATAATTATTACAATTAAAAATATTAAAATTATTCTATGCTGTTAGTTCTGTCCTTTAGCATTAATGCAAAACTCATTTTTGCACCATTTTAGACTATGTTGCCCTATTTTCTTTCTTTTAAGGATAAATAATGAATGTCTGAGTAATATTCCAGAAAAGAAAAAGCTAAGTTTTCTATTTTATCTTTACAATTAGTAGAGTACACAAATGAACTTTAATACCCTCTTTCACACACATATACAATCATCCAACTCCATCAACTCTACAGTAGAAAAACAAAGACAGTCTACTTCAGAAGTTAATTTTAAGTCCATATAGCCTAGGAATCATAAAGGTAAACAAAGACTAAATAATTCAGATATAACAGATAATCATTTCTTTTAAAAAAAAAAAGCCAAACATATGTGTCAAATAAGAAAATAAAATTGATCCAAAAAGAGACAGATAAGTTTTAAGAACTTAAGTTCCTTGACAATAGGAATTATTTCATTCTTTTTACTTTCATCTCTAGAACTAAGCAGAGTACCTGGTACATAGTGGGCAATTAATAAATATTTGTTGAATGACTTTTAATCATCACCGTAAAATACTGTTAGGACGTCTGTATCCCAAAGAGATCATAAGATGGGAAAAGGACCCACATGTACAAAAATATTTACAGCAGCTCTTCTTGTGATGGCAAAGAATTAGAAATTTAGGGAATGCCTATCAATTGGGGAATGGCTGAACAAGTTGTGGTATATTAATGTAATGGAATACTATTGTGCTATAAGAAATGATAAGCAGGCAGATTTCAGAAAAACCTGGAAAGACTTGTATGGACTGATGTTGAGTGAAGTGAGCAGAACCAGGAGAACAGTGTACACAGTTAACAGCAACACTGTGCAATGATCAACTATGATAAACTTATCTCTTCTCAGCAATACAATGATCTAAGACAACTCCAAAAGACTCATGATAGAAAATGCTATCCACAACCAGAGAAAGAACTATGGAGTCTAAATTCAGATTGAAGCATAATTTTGACTTTTTTGATTTTGTTTTTCATGGTTTTTTTTTCCTTTTGTTCTGTTTCTTTTTTCATAACATGACTAATGTGGAAATATGTTTAACATGCTTGCACATATATAACCTATATTAATTGCCTGCCATCTTGGGGAGGGAGAAAAATTTGGAACTCAAAATTTTACAAAAAATGAATAATGAAAACTATCTTTCCACGTAATTAAAAAAAATAAAATACTATTTACAAAAATAAAATAAAATACTGCTAGGAATTATGTGAAGGTTTTTTTATCTGAGGATTCAGGTGAAAATTTCAATTCTGCTTTACGATGTCAGTGAAAAACATGTACAACCAGAAAATAATTCAAAGTAAACACATTCCTGTATATTTATTTTCTGGAAAAGAAGGCAAACTAACCAAGGTAAAGGTGGATAGATTTGTACAAAGTTTTCAAATGTCTCTCATCACAGCAGTCCTTTGCTATTCATGAAGAAAAAAGGAGGCAGAAGACATAAAAAAGCATTAAACAGTGCTATAGCTAAGGAGGAATAACTAAATTTTACAATTTGGATATATACAAACACACACACACACACACACACACACACTCTGTCTCTCACTCCCTCTCTCTCCCTCTTTACTCTGAGCTGGTCTCTCTGTCCTAATTTTAACTGCTGTCTAAAATGGATGATGCAATTAATCTCCAGTGAATGTGTAAATGATTTACAGATGCTTATTAATAATTAGCCTAACAAATAATTCCAATAAAGTGCCAAGGACCTCTAATAAATGTATAATAGAATATCTTATTAGTCACATCTGCTTTCAAATATGACTAATGAAATTTAAAAATATATGCTGTCCAAAAAGTAATGTCTAAAAATTGAGCAACATTCTCCTTATAAGCAAGGTAAGTCAGCATTACATAAAGGCAGAATAATATATCTTAAGAACAGACACTTTCATTACTTTTATTTGAAAGAAATTAATTTTAAAATTTGTTTTTTACAGGACAACTGAATCTACCTGCATAAAAATTTTTAACATTCTGTTAATATCTGAATTCCTATCTAACACTTCACTATATCTAAAGATCAGTAATGACAGATGTAATAAAATTGGCCCACAGGCACTATTAAGACTTTAAAGTAATATCAATTATAAAAGACAGATTAAGGTATGTTTGGCATAGTTTTAATGCAGGATCTTCTACATTAATTGCTAATGCTTTGATAATTATTACAAGTTAGCTGTTAAACTAGAACACCTGACTAATCTCAACACCCCATTCCCCAATCCTAGTGGATAAAAGAGTATAATGAGCTATGATTAAAATAAATCTTATTTCTCAATCACCAATGCAGCACCTCTGTTCTCATGCATTTTTCATATGTTAGAAAACATTGATTTTTTTAAAAAAATATTAAACCATGGAAATGTTAAAAGTAATCATCTGAAGTGTACTAAATATCTTAAATCTCCTTTAAAATGAAAAAGTAAAATACAAAATATCAGTTCCCAAAATCCTTGAAACAATAAAAAAGGAATTTCATTTTCATAAAACATACTATTTTTAAAATAATGACCTGAATTGCAAAAATACACTTATATCTTATTCTTAAAAACAATTTATAACTAAGAGTGTTTCAAATCTAAAGGATGAAGTTAAAGAATTTAAATTGTGATAAAAACAAAAATCTGTGATTTTGTTGGTATGAGTATTTGTTGGCATGAGTCAGTATGATCTTTGAAAGGGGCAGTGTCAAAAAGTTCATCACTCTCTAGTCAACTTGGCTATGGTATCTCCAAACTTAGCAGGGCTGTTCCTCAGATGAAAGAAATATGGTCAACCAGTAGAAAGGTTGTTAGAAGCCGTTCCAACTGGTAGGAACTTCCAGGGCTTAGGCTTCACTGGCACCACCTCCAAGACCCCAAGATCATCTCCATGACACAAGGAGCCATCACAGTAATGTTATATAATTATATTTTCCCCACAATGATTCAGCGAGGTAGGTGTCCACAGATACACCCATTTCATAGATGAGAAAACTGACATTCTGAGAATTATATGACTTATCCTATGGCCACAAAGCAAACAAGAGATGGAAGTACGTATCTAAGCTACATTTCAGAGTGCTGTCTGAGTCCTAGTATTGCTAATAAACACTCTTTAGTCAACAAGTCAAGAATATGTAAGCGGATGTGCTCTCAGAGGTATGAAAAAGATTAAAATCCATTCCTTCAGTTCCGGGCACACCTTTGTGAGCTTCTGGTCAGATTTTTATTTACCTATTAAATAGTATATATGTTAAGTATTGAGGCCAACACAAACACCACAGTACCTCGAGAGCGTGTTGTATTCTGTCTTTCTGTCTTCCAGAATGAGAAAGATTGCTGGCAATGCTGGAAATGCTTGTCTCACAAATCTGTTCACCCAGAAGACAGTCTTCTGGTAATACGGTTTCTGCCCACAGACGGCAGATGCCATCTTGGCATGAGGTTAGTAACACATTACAAACAGAACCCCTAAAGACAAATAGAAATAGACCGGATTACCATATATATTGATACATACATATATATTTTAATCTTCTCAGTTTAGTGATCATTAGTTAAGTAACTAATGTGGTATCCTTCACTTACAAAGGCAATAACACTAGCAGAAAAGAGGTTTTTTCCCAGCTGTGGTGATGAACGTACACTGATTCATTCAGCTTCTTTTACCCCCATTCTCTCATGTGAAGATAATAACACAAACCTCTATAAAGATGGGAGGACAAACTTGGGATACAATCTGTTGTCATAAAACAGAGCTAGGTTAACTGGCCTTTTAAAAAAAGAATAATCCAGGTAGGAAGAACGTTCAGCTGTCACAGCTGGTCCCAAATTCTCACTATCCCAAGATAATCCAAGATAAGGTTTTCAACCTTATCATCCCACTGAAACTGGTCTCTCCAAAATTAAAAATGATCTCTTAGCTGCCAAATCCAATGGCCTTTCTCTTCAGTCTCCTTGACCTCTCTGCAGCCTCTGACACTGCTAATAACTCTCTCCTTGATACTCTCTTCTCTCCAGGTTTACTCTAGGGTCTTTCTAGGATCACTCTCTCCTGGTTCTCCTACCTCTCTGATAATTCCTTCGCTAGAACTTCTTTCAGATCATGCTCTCTAACTTTAGGTGTCCCTCAGGGTTCCATCCTGCCTCTTCTCTTCTCCCTCTATACTACCTAATTCATTGATTTCATCAGTTTCCATGGATTGCATTACCATCATTATGCTGATGATTCTCAAATCTACCTTTTCTGCCTCAAACTCTCTGCTGACCTCAGTCTCGCAACTTCAGTTGACTTCCAGACATCTGGAACTGGATGTCCAATAGATACCTTACACTCAACATGTCTAAAATAGAACCCATTATCTTTCCTCCTAAACTTTCCCCACCTCTTCCCTTCCCTATTACTGTAGAGGGCAACATTATCTTTCCAGTTCCTCAGGTTTGCAACTTAGAAGTTATCCTGGACTCCTCACTATCTCTCACCACCCATACCTAAGGTGTTGCCAAGGCGTATTGATTTCACCTCTGCAACATCTCTCATCCCTTCTCTCCTCTGACATTGCCACCACTCTACTGCAGATCCTCATTACTTCACATCTGGATTATTGCAATAACCTGATGGTGGGTGTCTCTCTACTCTAATCTATCCTCCATTCATTCACTAACGCGATCTTCTTTCTTCTTTTTTTTTTTGTTTTTGTTGTTGTTGTTGTTTTTGGTGAGGCAATCGGGGTTAAGTGACTTGCCCAGGGTCACACAGCTAGTGTTAAGTGTCTGAGGCTGAATTTGAACTCAGGTCCTCCAGACTTCAAGGCCAGAGCTCTATCACTGTGCCACCTAGCTGCCCCTTAAATTTTTTTTTTTTTAATTGCTTAGGCAGTTGGGGTTAAGCGACCTGCCCAGGGTCACACAGCAGTAAGTGGCAAGTGTCTGAGGTCAGATTTGAACTCAGGTCCTTCTGACTACAAGGCCAGAGCTCCATCCACTGTGCCACCCAGCTGCCTGTTACTAACGTGATTTTCTTAAAGTACAGGTCTGATCAAGTCACCTTCCGCAATAAACTCCAGTGGCTTCTTACTGTCTCCAGAGCAAATACAAAATGCTCTGTTTGGCATTCAAAGTGCTTCATAACCTAGCCCATTCCTACCTTTGCACTCTGCTTACACCTGACAAATATTCTTCAGTCTAGCAGCACTAGCACCCTGATTATTCGATGAATAAAATACTCTATCTCTTGGCTCTGGGCATTTTCTCTGGCTATTCCTCATGCCTGAACAGTCTCCTTCCCCTACTCTGATTACTGACCTCTTCAGCTTCCTTTAAATTCCAATTAAAATCCCATTTACAAGAAGCATTCCCTAGCCCCTCTTAATTCTAGTGCCTTCCCCATTAATTAGTTCCTATTTAGCCTATATATAGCTTGCTTTGTATATATTTGTTTGCATGTTGTAAGTTCCTTGAGGGCAGAGACTGTGTTTTCCCTTTTTGTATTCCCAGCACTTCTCTCAGTGCCTGACACATGTGCTCAATAAACACTGATTGAATGATTTCACCCATCAACCCCAACCCCAGATTCATCCTGGACCTTAGAAAATACCTAGTGCCTCCATCTAAACATAAATCAAGAAAACCAAGTCAGAGTGTCCCTAGAGTACGACTATGAACACCAAATAAAACTAGAAGTTCTCCTGCTCTGGGAAATGGTAAATAAAAGTGCTTTGTTCATGCTACCTTGACACTCCTCTAAATCATTTAACTACTTTATGCAAAGAAAATATTTACCTCTCAAAAAAGTATTTGAATAAAACCTGATTCAATTTACATGAAAAGTATTTAGTAAATATACTTTCACTAAGAAGCATGCTATTAATTTCATATTTGAAAATAAATAAAAAATAAAGTAGAAAAACCGAGTCTCCTTGTATCTTTTTTTTTCACAATAACTTTTTTGTTTGGATTTTCAAAATGTAGCCCTCTTCTCCTTCCCCATGACATCTCTCTGCCTAATTTTCTATGCAGCTAACTTTTTTTCATTCACATGATTTGTGCCATACTTCCTATCATTTGAACTAATTTCTCATGTATGGTTGGTGAAAAGGTTCCAGCTTTTAAAGCATATGTTAGCTGTTCCTTAGCAATCCTTACGGTATTTAAGAGCAAGTTTAACTAATATCTTTAAAAATATCAAACCAGCAGAATAATCTTTCCTTTAAAAAGATCCTATAACTTATCTAGGATAAGGGAAGTGCATAATGAATGCCTTCCTCTGTTCCTCTATATCTACCCAATGCTTTATTACTGTTGCTAGCCTAATATACCACATTCACTTTTCATAATTTGTGTTTTCCTATTATTTGAAATTCTACTCTTCAAGGCCCCAGAAAAAAATAGAAATCAACATTTTACATTAAAAAATAAATTGCTTTCTAACCTGGGCATGAATTTGCTAGTGTTACGCCATGAAAAACCTGTCACAGCTCGAGGATGTGCCAAATAAACAAAGGAAAAATTAGTAAATGTCTGTCTTTTTTTCAATTCTTGATGCTCATGAGGTATAATAGACTTCCAACCAGTCATAGGATACCACACTTTCAAAAGACAATCATCCTGCAGAAAAAGATAAACCAATATAAAATTAATATTTTTGTTGTTGTTCAGCCATTTCAGTCATGTCTTATTTTCTGTAACCCTGTTTGCAGTTTTCTTGGCAAAGATACTGGAGTGGTTTGCCATTTCCCTCTCCAAAATTTGTACATGCAAAAATCAGAAACCTGCTAGTGAAGCAGAGTACTTGAAAGTTAACTAAATAAGACTATATGATCTACATATTATAAACAAACAACTCTAAAAGGACTCTTCTTAAATGGTTGGAAGAACCCAAAAAGCAAATAAGGGGCTTATAGAATTCCTCAGAGGAAGAGCCAGCATACATTTGCAACATAGTGGTTGCAAAATACTATTAGATGACTCCGAATTCCTTCTAACCCTATTATTCTCTGTAGAAAAAAAAAATCATACATAACTATTTGCTGAGATTAATGTTTTGACCATTTCTAGTTTTTCAAGGAATGGGGAAGGAACAAGTTATTTAAGGGAAGCATAAGTTTAAGAAAAAGATAAACATACAAGTTTAAGACAGACAGCTGAAGAGACAAAAGTATAGGTTTAAGCTTAGGGAAACAGATATGATTGGGTGAACACTTGACATGCAAATATGAAAGACCAAGATTTAAGGGATAGAGAAATGCTTAATAGGGAATATCTCATGGGAAAAAAAAATACACATCATTTAAAAATCTTCTCCCAAGACTCCCCCTGATTCCAGGACCAAAATAAATCTAAAATCCAAAGAAAACAATCCTAAAATACCATGTTAAAAAAAAATCAGTCCTTAAAAACAAATCTAATCAAAGTACTTAATGAACTATGATTTTAAAAGTCATGAAGAAAGCTATAAGGAAGCTATGAGTTTGAGTCATGTGTAATTTTAGTGAAAGATATTTTATCATCTGAAGAAGAGGCAGAAAATACCTCTTGGCTGTGGATCACAACAGCACCATCTGCTTCAATCAGACCATCTTGGCTCCTCTAACATAAGCAGAGCAGTTGCAGTCAACACTCCAGAGCTGACTTTCAGTTCTTTCTTAACCAACAAGATCTTAATCGATACAACAGCTTCATTCCCACAACATGCTAGTCCAACCCTAGAAGTATCTCTATTCATCCTCAAACTGTTAAGGGATCCCCACTACCTCCCTATTGATAATAATAATGGAGCGAGGATAGCTCTCTGAAGCCCCAAGAAGTTGATTCAGAAGTAGTATACTCATCAAAAACATTTATTGCACAACTGTATACACTCACTCAGCACTATATTAAGAGATCACAGTCTCTGAATTCAACAAGAATACAATCTACTTGTAGTCAGCAAGACTTAAAGAAATGAAACAATAAAAAGACACAAAATTCTCCCACCTAACCAAGGGACAGATTTGACTTTGAGTTCTTAAAGACTATCCTAAAGCAGGCTCGATGAGGAGCAACCAAACTGTAAAGACTTTGAATGTGGTCCCAAGATATTTTGTCCATAATGGAATGGATCATCAGTCAGTAAACATTTATTAAGCCGTATTATGTCCCACTTCAAAGCATAAAGATCATAAATGACTGAACCATGGCCATCCATGAAGGAAAGAAAATTTATAAGTGGCTTTCAGTCTCATGTGGCCCCCTTCACCCTATTATATGTCCAGACTCTGGTAGGCTAACAGAAAATAAGGGAAAGGGTACTCAGAATGATACAGAAAAACAAGAGTAAGCAAATGATACCATAATGAAATTCTTAATTTAAATGAAACCAGAAGACAAGAATCAGTTGTAGATGAATGGAAGAACAGTTTATGGTCTCTAAGGAGACTCAGAGAGGTAAAGTACTTAATAGAATTGACTTGATCATGTGTCCAAAGGGAGAAAAAATATATCATTAGGACAATGAGTCACATTCTTGCAGTTTTTGAAGAGCATATGCAAAAAGATCACGTCACTGTGAAAATTACAGCAACTCTTCAGGTTTCCTACTTCTACAAAGATGGCAGAGTAAAAAGTTCCTTTCAAAATCAGCATCAGAACAAGTTGTATAAAGATTCAGTTTCATACATAATCATCTTTTTGGTCTTCAAATGTGGAAATAATGAAGTTTGTTGATGGATCTATCAAATTTATAAGGATTTTTTGTTGTTGTTGTTTTTTGTAAATAGATAGTTACCCATGGCACTGAGAATTTAAATGATTTACAGGAATCCAGGTATTCCTATCCAAGTGGGATGAGCTATCTCCATGGCAAGCTGCTACTTAGGAATTAATTATGTATTGTTATATGTTATAATTACATGTGATATATCCCCTTACCAAACAGTAAACTTCATGAAGGCAAGGGTTGTGTCTTAATCAAATTTTTGTATTTATCCTAAGTAGATACTTGCAAATAGTTGGTGATTAATAAAAATGTTTCTTCAATGAAAAAAACAGCATTAGTAATGAAAAAAGAAAAGAAAAAAGAAATCACAATTGGTTTTCAAAAGAAAACTAGGTTTAGAAAAAAATTGCTCAAAAAAAAAGAACTGTAACAAAATTTTAAAAATTATAGATTTAAAAAAAAAACTTAAGTAAAAACACTGAAAGAAAAGTTTATTCAAAAATATCAAGACCCCAAAGTGAAACTAAAAATTTCTCACCAATATTATGGCTAATAAATACATTGGAGGAATTAAGAGAGAGATTAAATTAGGAAAGTTTCATGAGATGAAATAAAGAAAGAACTAAATACAAAAAAGAATTATCAGACAAAAATAATAATGAAACATCATGGTTTATCCACAAAAAATACAAACAAAACAAAAGACTTAGATAAAAAAAAAATAATTACCTTGGTGAAGGATAAAATGGCAGAAACAATAAAAAATATATATATCCAGGAAATTACACACCAGGAAAAAGTTCTAGAATTCATGCTAATGGAAGGAGACATACTTGAAGAACAAAGCAAGATGAGAAAATTTTTAAACTGGGCTACTTGAGAGAAGTGTGAAGAAAAGAATCTAATCTAATTCCGGGAAATGATAAGAAAATTTCTCAGAAACACTGAAAAAGAGGCTACAGCAATTTATCAAAAAGATGATACACTCTGACCAGGTTGGATTAATACCAAGAATGCAAAGTTCGTTTGATATAAGAAAAGCTATGAGCATAGTAGACTAAATTAATAGCAAGAAAATAAAAATTATATCAATAAATAGAGAAAAAGCCTTTGGCAAAATACAACACCCATTTCTATTAAGAATGCTAAAAAGCATAGGAATAAATGGATCTTGCCATATCATTATATTAATAATAAATAGTACCTTCTAAAACCAAAAGCCTGTATGCTAGAGTACTTGCCAGTAAGATCAGGGGTAAAGGAAGACTATCCATTGTCACCACTTTTATTTATTAGAAATGCTAGTGATAGCCATGAGCTAAGAAAAAAGTAATTGAAGGAATAAGCTTATGTAAAGGGAAAACAAAATTAACACTTTTTTTCAGATGATAGTTTATTTAGACAACCCTAAAGTAAAATCTTATTGAAACAATAACTTCAGCAAAGTTGTAGGGTATAAAATAAATCTACAGAAATCATCAGCATTTCTCTATATTACCAAAAAAAAAAAAAAAAACCAACAGACAAAAAAAAACCCAAAACAAAACCCTGATAGGAAGAGATAGAAACAGAAGTTCCAATCAGAATAGCTACAGAATGTATAAAGTCCCTGGGAGACTACTCAATGAGATTACACAGGATCTATAAGAATACAACTGCAAAATGTTCTTTGTAGAAATAAAAGAATAGTACTAAAATTGGAGAAATATTAGTTAATTATGGGTAAGCTGTGCCAATGTAATAAAAATGACATATACTACTTTAATTATTCAGTGTTATGTCACTCATATTGCCAAATGATTACTTTACAGAGATAGAAAAATGATACCTAAATTTTTCCAAAAGAACAAAAAGTAAAAGATTTCAAAGGAAATAATTTTAAAAAGTGGGAAGGGAAAGGACCTAGGAGAACCACTATACTATTACAAACTATACTACAAAGCACTCCTCAAAATGTGTTCTTGTAAAAGAATATTTAATTTTGTAGGAAAGCTTCTTTTGGAGTGAAATCATATAATGTAAAATTTTTGGTATAACACTAACTACTGCTCTCATTTCTGCTTTTTTGTAGAAAACTTGTGCAACTTGAGTTTTAAAAATTGGGACTGACTTTCTTCTTGGTTACTTATAATGTTACTTCCTTGTCATTGTAGTGTTGAATCTGGAAGATAAGGTAACTGGGAATGTTGAATCTGAGGCTTACCTATATTTTAGTGCTGTGAATTTTGTTAATTTGTGATCTGTCCCTCTTTTTAAATGTTTCTGAGTAATTTTCTTATCATTTCCTAGAATTAGATTAGATTCTTTTCTTCACACTTCTCTCAAGCAGCCCAGTTTAAAAATTTTCTCACCTTGCTTTGTTCTTCAAGTATGTCTCCTTCATTAGCATAGATTCTAGAACTTTTTCCTGGTGTGTAATTTCCTGGTTATATTTTTTTTATTATTATTTCTGCCATTTTGTCCTTCACCAAGGTAATTATGTTGTCTTCCATCTTTCTAAATTCTTCACATCCTTAAAGGCCCTGTTCAGGTCTTGTTGTTCAAAGCCAGTCTTCCAGACTGAGTTTGTTGTTCTTTTCTTTCCCCTCTAAGTTCCTGTAGCACTTAAAGTCAATGCTATGTAAATTATCACTTGATTAATTGCTGTCTTTTTTTTTTTTGTAAAGTCCTACTTATATTCTTCATGATGGTATGGGGAGGTGACCTTTTGTTTTTTTATAAAATTTCATTTAATTTTTTCAATGAACAAAAGCTATTTTTGCCCCTCTCTACACCACTGGGAAAAAAATGGGAAAAAACCCCTTATAATAAACATGTATAACCAAGCAAAACTAACTGGTCACATCCAACAATTATTGACAAAGTACATTTCAGACAGGAGGAGCAGAAAGGAGTTTTGGGCTTCTGGGTGTGCTAGCACTAAAAACCTAACCTACATGTGGAATATATTTGAGCCTCACAAAAACTGAGTTGGGAATTGGGGAAAGGAAGGGAGGAGGCAGAGAAGATAAACTGTTCCAAGTCTAAGGCCAATGTGTTAGAAATCAGTAGAAACAACCACAGTCAACTTACACCTTGTCATTAGTATGATCAAAAAGTGTTCTTTCTTTTGTTTTATGCAAGAACACAGACTATCAAATCGACCTTAACAAAACTGCTGAGGAAAGTATTTGAATTGAGGAGGTACAGTAGTAGAAGCAGGGCACTTCTGTCCCACAGTGTAATCGTCAGTTAATTCAACATGATACAGGAGATGTGAAAGAAACACTGGTTCTTAAGTCGGAGGACCTGGATTCAAATAACACCTCTAACACTACCTGTGATCTTCTTGAACCTCAGTTTTCGAGGGAGTGTTGGACTATACTACCTTTGAGGTCTTTTCCAGCTCTAGAATTAAAATCCTATGACTATCCTCAACATAGCATTTTTTAAAAAGGGAAAACTGCCATAGCACAGTTCGCTGCTCTTGTAGCTTCAGAGAGACTGTGGCATTTACTTCAACACAGTACCTTCTATATAATAGACACTTAATAAAAAACAGGATCTGAACACATCCTCCAAATTGAAAAATGGTATTTCAATGAGTTAAACAAGGTCTTCCCCAAAGGGTTACTTTAGGGAAAGGGTGCTTCAAGTGACCTAGGGGTTTTCAGGCTTCACAGCCATTTTCCAAGATGGCAATGGGTGCTTTCCCTCACATACCATATCAAGTTCTCGATAAAAGCCTCAGAAAAGTTAGGAAAAGGAACTTCATCTTCCAGGTCTAAATCAAAAGCATTTAAGGCCCTGTGATCACCAGAACCTACAAAATAAAAGAGTTCTCTCAAGAGTCCTTATACAGTGACAAGCCTTTTTAGGTAAGGCAGCTGGAGAATCTCCAAGGGCAGTCAGAAGACAGCAGATCAAAGCATATCCCTTGAATCCCTAGTTCAAAATTGCATTTAATTCAACTAAACATATTTTTATTGAACATCCATTGCAAACAAATCACTCTGCTAAGCACTGGGGAAGAGACACAAAGACTAATCTTCAAGAAGACTGCAAATTAATAGAAGTCAATGGTTCACAAATGTGCTTAGATGGAATAACGTCTCAATTCTTATTCTCAGTTTTATTTGCATTTGAGCAACCAAAATTTTGCACTTATCCAAATTTCTAATCAATGTATGTGATGTGGATACATTAGGGGCTAAAGAAATAAAGGCTGCTTTTCCAGTGCTTTGTGAGGCCTGGGGGTGGTGGGGGGGAATCATTCTGTAGCTCATCCTGTAACTTGAGAGCATCCTAAAGTCCTCTTCCCCTTATCTTGAAACATCATAAAACTTCTCCTTATCTTGTACCATAAAATTCTTTCTGTCTCCCTTATCCTGGACCTCTTTATCCTGAACCACCATAAAACTACATCCTCATCCAGAACATCTATAGGCTATATGACCTTCTGCCAGAATTCAGCTATATAAGCTTAGCTCCCCCAAATACCAGCTGCCTCAATTAGTTTTGTTGCCAAAGGTCCATGCGCTTTCACGTTTCTAAAAGCTCCTGATGGCTAAAGAGAACATCTAAGTGAATCCTTTCACGCCCAAACTGCTCTCCCAAATCTGACCTCAACATATGAACGTGGCTAAAAGTGAAAAACAGCCTGTATGTCAGTTCTTGCTTAATAGTCCTTTTCTTTTAAACTGATTTTTCAAATTGAACAACAGCTGAAAGTTAAAATCACTTAAAAGAATAAAGTCTGTCACACTAGTCACCAAAACCCAAGTGTGGAGGAGGGGAAGACAGCCATAAAGGACGACTAAGGTAAAGGAAAAGCAAAACACTTACAATTCTTACACATTTGTTTTTTGTTTATCAAGCGTGGACACAGTTTTAACATTTCCATGTTTCCTTGAGTTTTTGTTCTTATCCTACCTTTCCAGCTGTAGCAAAATATTCACCATCAGGAGACCATTCCATCAAATGTACAGACACCGAAGTTCTAACAAACGAAGATAAAGTATTTTAACATACACAAATGATCCAAAACTGTATTTTATATCTGCATAATACTTCATTTTTCACTCCTCTTAAAATATGACTTTTTAGAAATATATTTCTTAAAATAAAGCAATAATGAAAATTTAATTCTGCCTATCAAGGAGCAAACATCATGATTATATAGAAAAGCTCCACTCAGTTCTCCCAACCACTGAAATATAACATGTCAAGAACTGAGCTGATGATCTCTCCCTAACTTGGTCCCATTCTCGACTTCCTCATTACTGTGAATAGCACTGCAACCATCGTAATCCCTCATGATTAAAACCAGACACACACATATCCCCATCCATTAACAAAAACTATAGAGAGGCCTCCCATTGTCCAGCTAACTATTAGAGCTACTGCTATCATTAATTATAAGGAACAATCAAGTGCAGTATGGATTGAAAGATTACATTATATATGGTTTCTACTTCCATAAATGGTACTCTGTGGATTAACATACCTAGATGAAATGAAGCACAAAATTATAAAAGCCACATTAAGAGAGAACATCTCTATTAAGAGACACGGATAAACTCATGAACCCACTGTTAGGTCCCAGAATCTCAGTAGAGACCTTAATAGTTTATTTAGTCCAACCCCACAGGAAGCAGAATTGCTAACTTACTTGCATTGCCAGATGCACTTCCAATCATTTAAAACAGGAGGAATTTTATTATCTTTGACCTGATCAATTTCCTCTTCTTCTTCTAGAATGTCACTCTCTGGAGGAGCCCATAACTGTACCAAATCAGTTGCTGTTAGCAATCTGTTACCTGAAAATTGAAAAGTTATTTAATAAGTATGCAATGTGATTACACCCTGACATGCCTTCCATTTAAAAAAAAAAAAAGAGGAAAGTACAAGACACTATTCTGGAAGCCATTTTGTTATTCCAACAAAGAAAAATACAGACCATATTTACAACAGATTTTGATTATAATTTACACTAGGGAATTAGTTGAGGCAGTATTTTCTGTGGCAGGAAGTTTTTTCAGGAGATTCACCCTTCCAATCTAGGTTTGAAAAAATGTTCTGTTACTAGGGAGGAATCTAGTTTGTGAATGAAACTAGGAGTATATTTTATTTCTCTGAGACTCATCTGAGAGTAAGAAATACTACTTGTCAAAGTTTGGTCAAAAAAACATCATGGAGAGCCAGATATCCAACAATACATATATGTCTTGAGAACATTATAAAATATAAACACAAAACAATGAGACTGGTTTTGTGTGTGGCTTATAAAAGCAATCAAGCCTTCTTCCTAGTCACAGCTTATAGGCTTAAATAATAAGAAGCCATTTACATAATGTTTTATTGATATAAAACATGTTATGTTCTCACTTGATCTTCACAACAGTCTCTATAATCCCAACATTACAGAAACGGAACATGAAGCTTGGAGAAACTGAGTGATTTACCCAGGGTCATTAGGCCAGCAAGTGACAGAGAGAGAATTCAAAACCAGTTCTTTTGCCTCTAAGTTCAGGGCTCCTCTCTAAGACCTCCTCATTGTTCTCCAGTTACTAAAGCCTTAGTAACAATAGAAGTTTCAAATATTTCTAAATTAAAGATGCTAATTTCCTGGAATATATGTGAAAACAAAAGGAGGGGAATTTTCTTCCCATTTTGTACAATATTTTTAATTCTGTCTCATAGAGAATACATTAACAATAATATAATTTGAAGTCACCTGGGGAAATACTTATCTAATATTTATCATTCTTTTCTGGAGTATACATTTCATAATGACTAGCACCCATCACAAACAATTATGTAAAGAAATGCATACAGGATTAGAAAGCATAATTATTTGTTTACTGTCCCCCCTGAAAAAACTAGATTCTGTGATAATATTCATTACTTACATTATTAACTATTCATTTCAACCAAATAACCACACAGTTAAAGCAATACGTGACTACGAACTGAAACAAACTGTAGATATTTTCTCATTTCTAATTACCTTGGGGATCCCATGCTAAGTTGTAAGTCACAGAACTCAGAAAAAACTGTCCAGTTTTAAGCCACTGGCACTTGACTTGCTAGAATACAAAATGAAAAAAAAATTACGTAAATCCTAAAAGTCAAGCAAATAGAATAACTGTCACTGCATTAGCACTTCCTCCCCGCTTGGGAATAAGGTACAAGAAAACTAGAACAGAAATCATTGTAATTTTATAAGGCTTCCTTACTCTCTAACTTCAGCTCCATAAATAGAAATGCTTCATGTTTACATTTTTACTACTATTTTACAAAACAATAAATTTAAAATATCATGTTAAGGCAGGTTGTTTAGCTTTTAAATAACATTTTGAACTCTCAATTGCTTTACTTTATATATGTCTGCTACAAGAGAAACGAACACAGGCCTCTAGATCCAAGACCTAAATGGAAATTGGACTTGAAAAGAAACCACAAGAGTAATAATTTTAGCATTACTACTGTAACATATTTACTTGAATAAGTTGTTTGTTTTCTCTTTGATATTTTCACTTTCAAAGCTGTAAGTAGGGAACAATAATGGAAGAAGGGGAGAATTATCACATGCTGGGTTTTGGCTGGTGTTCATTCTTTTCAAAAATAAGTTATTTTAATGCCTTTTAAAAAATATTGTCGCCATTTCCAGATATAACACTCTACCCTGGAATTGAATGCTCCCTTATAACACAGAAAAGGTTAGCAAAACTAACCAACGAAACATCTGTATCTAATAACACGTGCAACATTATGTCCACACCTCCTCCAAGAGAAATCTGCTTCCGTTCTTAACAAACTTCATTCCTAGATCTCATTTATTCTCATGGGTTCATTTGTAGCTCTCCAAAATCAACTTCCAAATCTATATATCCAGCCCACATCTTTCTACTGAATGCCAATACGACATCTCCACTTATCTGCTAGATATCTTAACTACCTGCTGGTAGCTCAAACTCGAACTCTCCAAAATTTGAGAGGAAAGGAAGGGAAAATGAATGAAACTGTTCAAAATGACTCAAAATAGAGAAAAATAAGGAATATAACCCTTAGTACTATATTTTATGTCAAGGGCCTGTGACTTCATTGGTGGGGATAGTTCCTACACTGGTACAGATCACAACTCATCCAGAATGTGGGCAGTTGGTCTACACTTAAACACTTTACTACTTCACAAGGTACCCTATTCTATTTTGGGACAGTTCTAATTATCACATATTAAGTTCTAACTATTACTTTATACTGAGCCAAAATCTGCCTCCCACTGATCTTCATTCTGCCCTCCAGAACTACAAAGAAGACTCATCCCCTTTTCAAATGACGGTATTAGAAGAGAGTAATCATTATTTCCTATGTATACCATTATAACTTCTTTCACTTCTGAAACTAAAATCCCCTTAATTTGGCTGTTTATAAGACCCCCCAGTTATCAAGAATCAAGCAACTTCTCCAGGAAGTTGACTAAAGTTCAGATAACTTAAAAAAACCAAGGATTTATGCTGCATTAATTACTTACACAATTTCTCTTGTGAGAATTGATACCCAAGGGTTCAAAAATGCAAACAGCATTTCCATATGAAGCTGCAATCTGAAAAGAAAAAATTAATATTTAATTTTTAAAAGCAATAAAAGTATCTTCTAGATGGACATATAAGCTAACTGTATGTAATCATAAAACTATATTAATGCCCAAAAAAGTTATATCAGACCATTTCTTACAACACCCCAAATTTCCTTCTGTAATGGGAAGAACAAAGCAGGATTTTCCATCCTGAATTCACAACTTACTTATTCCCAGAGAATACTATTCTCGTCTACAGAAATAGTTCCATTTTCCAAATCCTAAATACAGTAATATCTTTATTCTACACTAAATTCTATACTTCATTCTGTAGTATGTATTTTTGAAACACTACTTTATTAGGAACCATTATAACATAGGAAGTATAATTATGGGTTATCACATAAATCGTCAATGGTTCACTAAAAATAAGGTACAGCAAAGGTACACCAAAAATAAAAAATATTTATCTGGGAGTCTTTGAATAAGCAGAGAGAATGGAGACAAAGGAAGGAAAGGAATTAGATTGAGGTAAGAGGAGGTAGATGAAGAACAGGCAAGTTCCTCTGTAACCAGCAGCTCCCAGAGTGACAGTTTTTGGTTTATTCTCAGAGCAGACAGATGGTTAGGAGTCAGGTATACTTTCAAGGCCACCTGAAAAGACTCAAAGTAATTTCAGTTCCCCTTAAAAAAAAAAAAAGCTTCTCTTGCTTACTGAATAATGAAAGTATTTTAATGTAGAAAAAAGATTTCCCCTTCATTGAAGCATAAATTTAGAGCTGGCATTCAGAAGGACATCATGTCCAGTCCCCCATTTTACAGATGAGGAAACTGAGGTTTAAAGATGAGGAAACTGAGGTTTAAAGATGAGTGACTTATCCAGGGGTCATAGCTAGTAAGGATCTGAGTTAGGATTTTTTCCACATGGGAGTTTAAAATATAAAAACTATTTAAATAACACCTTAATATGGATGAATTTCAAAGTATAAATAGTCAATTAACAAAGGTAGAAGACTTACACAAGAGGAAACTGAGTATACAATTTCTTTTTTTAAAGTGGAAAAGTATGAGTAGCTGTCACTGAGAGCAAAATGCAAAAAAGGAGACAAACTGTTCAAATTTCATGATTTTGCTTGGGTTTTTTGGTTGTTTTTGTTTTGTTTGAGGGAGCACTAAGGGTACATGTCAGTATATTTTAATAAAGGTGACTATGTATCAAAAAAAACTGTATTGCCAAGTTATTTGTCAATATTGGTATCACTTTAGACACATGGCCCATAAAAAATCTACTGAAATTCCTCTTTGTTGAATGTCATACAAAAAACTGTTTTTTTCTAGGAGTCTCCAAGGCAACCCTACTTACATGCAAAATGTAAAACACTGCAAAATGAATGAGAGAAATCTGAAACCCTTCATACTTCCCTGCAACGGGCTAATAAAATACAAAGAGAACAAGCTAGATCAAAAGAACAAAAGAGTCATCAAAGAACATTGAATGATAATTACAGTTATATGCTAAAATATTAGGGCAGTTTTCAATTCTGTAGATTCTGAATTATGAATACATAATTTCTCATTGGGCATTTCCAGTTTTTAAGAGGTTGATCAGTCACAATGATTTCAATAGACTCAAAATTTAATAAAATTTTTAGTCATTATGTGATAATAAGCAGTTTTTTAAAAACTGAATGTTTCAACATTATTTACTGCAGGTAAAAATCCTATTTTAACGGTCCAGAAGGGCCATCTAATAGTTATTTCATCAAACTCATTAAAATGTAATCTTGTCTGTCCCTGAATTTTTTTTCATTAAATCAATGTTTAATATATACTGAATTTATAAAAATCAAATTTGGGTCTAAGATGCAAATGAATGTATTAATCCATTCCAGACCAGTCCCTTCTGTTATAGATACAATGTTATAAAATATTCTTAGTTAATTATACTGTGATTTTTTTTAATGTGTTAGCAGTTTTTCAGGGGTTTAGAAACTGAAGTTTCGTTGGGTTCCCTGGATCTGCATGGCATTGATACTGGAGTTTTGGTTGAGGGCTTCTTTGGAGGACTGGGGAGAAATTAGAAAAGGGGAAAAAAAATGGAAAGACAGAGCACAAATCATGAGACGTTTTAGATCTGAAAGAGGCTATAAAAATGACATGGAAAAAAAGATGGCATGATTTCAAGTCCCATCCAGAAGAAAAGGACCAGAAGCCCTCTGAATTTCTTTCAAAATTAGTCTACCAGTAGCTTAGCAGCACTTAGCAGTTTATCTCCACTCACAGAATAAAGGTTTAGTTCTTCTATAGTTCCTGAAACATTTTCAACAGTAGATTATCTTTTACAATTTGCTGAGGTTGTCTGGAGTTTTGTTTTGTTTTTTAAAAACAAAGTTACTAAATTCCTTACTCTTCCATGCTGGTTAGAGCACTCCACACAGCTGACTTGGATGTTTCCATGTTTAGCACCAGGGATGATCTGCACACATTCAAAGTCATTGGCCAAAATAACAATATCACAGCCTGATCCATATGCCTAGAAAGAAACATTTTGGATTATATAATTCATGCATTCTACATAACGGTATAATACTTTAAAGAATTTCTCCCAAAAGACTTAGTTCATTGTATATTTTGTTACACATAAAATTAAAATAGTGATACTGTCAACTATAAAACAAGAGTTTTAAAAGTTACATAATAAAGTAAGCATTTGTAAAAGCATTTAAGATTCTCAGTCTTCTTACTGGACAGACAGGGCAACAAAAATATTTTATGTAATATAGAATTAAAAACTCCTGGAGAAAGTCCCTATTCAACATAACTATAATTAGCAAACCACATAATTGGGCTAGAGTATTTCTAACATCCCTTCCAGTTCTAAAATTCTGAGTTTACTTCTTATTTTCACATTTCTCAGCATCCCCTCTTCCTCTTTCGCAACTGTATGAATTTGTATGGTAAAAACACGAATAAAAACATTTCTTCCAAAGGTTATCTGCTACCTCTGATTTAATCCTCTAAACAAGTATCTTTTTAAAAAAATGCTAAAACTTGAAACTCACAAGAATCTTTTAAAGTAATGTAAATTTAAAAATAATGTGGGGAACCTTTTACAAGGGTCTATATTCTTGAGGACCAGGGTCACGACAAGACAGATCTCTAATTGCCACCTCTTGCCAGTAACTACCACTCCCTGATGATACCCAAGATATTCCCATAAGTAGCAGCTAATAAATAAATAAAGCCTGGGCATCAATACAAATAGTGTGACCAAAGGAGGTGAGATTAATAACAATATTACCTAAATCTTGCAAAAATTGATATCCCACAACTTTAAACTTAACTTAGGAGAAATGAACCATAGGATCAAAAAATTACAACTGAAAGGCCATGGGGTTTGGGCCAGAAGGGTTAAGTAACTTGCCCCGGGTTACATGGCCCACAGGTGTCTGAGGTACAGTTTGAACTAAGGTCTTCCTGACTCTATGTCTAGTATCCTCTCCACTATATCATGCTGCCTATGTGTATAGGCATTTATACACACACATATATATATATAAAGACTACATTATGACTGGATACTAATAGTAGGTAAATTAATGTACAAAAAATTAATGTAGAAAATTCCCCATCAATAGGGGAATGAACAAATTGTGGCATATGAATATGAGGGAATATGATTGCGCCATAAGAAATAACAAATGGAATGGATTCAAAGAAACTTGGAAAAACTTGTTTGAACTAATGCACAGTGCAGTGAGCAGAACCAGGACAATAATTTATAGAATGACTATACAACATTGTAAAGGAAATAATTTTCAAAGAACTCTGATCAATACAATGACTGATCACCTCTCCAAGAGACTAATGATAAAACATGTTTCTCACCTCTTGGCAGAAAGATAACTGGCCTTAGGTACAGAAATGAGACATGTAATTCTCAGGTATGTCTTATATGTGAATTTGTTTTGCTTGACAATACTTGTTAAAATGGAGGTTGAGTTGTGGGAGAAGAGAGAGTTGACTTAGATACAGAAAAGAAAGAACCAAAAAAAAGGATAAGTGAAATATTTTTAAAATGTACAGAAGAGAACAGAAGGAAGCTGAAAAGAACACAGATAAATATTGGCACTACAATGTTAAATTTAATATGTACTTAAAAATTAAATATGTACTTAAAAAAAGAAAATCTGTATATGAGATTCATATAAAATTTTTTCTATTCTTTGTATATGAAAATAAAAGTAGCTAGCAGTAATAATAGCTAGCATTTTTATAATGCTAGTTTGCAAACTGATTTATAAAAATTATCTCATTTGATCCTCACAGCCACCCCAAGAGACAGGTGCTATTATTATCCCCATTTTACTGATGAGGAAACTAAGGCAGACAGAGGTTAAGTGACTTGTCCAACCAGGGTCATACATCTAGTAAGTATCTGAGGAAAGGTATGAACTCAGGTCTTCCTGATTCCAAGTCCAGTGCCCTACCCACTGTGCTATTTGGCTGCCCTGTTCCACGTTCATGTGTGCTCATATTTGTCAAGCTAATGATTTTTCAAAAACAAAAAAATCACTTCAAAGATTAAGAACTAGAAGAAAACTTGTAGCTCATCTACGCTGACAATCTCATTTTACAGATGAGGAGTCTGAAGCCCAAAGAAGGGATTATGACATGCTAAAGATCACACAGGTAGTAAAGTAAGTGGCAGAATCCATGTCTTCTAACTCAAAATGTTGTGCTCTTTCCACTATATCATGGTAGCTCTTAATCCAAATTCGATTTTTTTTCTCCCAGTACTTGAATCACAGCTACAAACCAAGGAAGCAAAAGGAAAAGGAAATGGTTAAAGAATGCTATTAGGATATCACCACATTTATGTAGCATCAACTGTGCCCAGGTACTGTTAAGCATCTTACAAATATTATCTCATTTGATAAGATGGTAATCCTCCCTGGGAAGTCACATTGATATCACCATCCTGCTAGTATCTTAGGGCCTGTCTAAAGTATTTAATAAGTCAAGAGAAGTCTACCATCTGCTCTAATTTAAAGACCACATAAAGTAAAAAGATTTTGTCCCAGTTTCAAAATCAATCAATCAACAAGCATTTGGCAGACGCTGTGCTAAACAGACAAAGAAAAACAAAGTCAATCTCTGCCCTCAAGGAGCTTCCATTCTAATAGAAGAGGTAACATCAGAATATACAAGATAAGGTAACCTTAGACAAGATGGGAGAGGGAGGTAGGGAGAGGGAGACAAAGTCTAGGAAAAGACTCCTGGAAGAAGAGGTACTTGAGCTAAGTCTTAAGAGACGTCAGGATTTCTAAGAGTCAAAGATTGGAAGAGAGAGCTTTCCAGGCATGGTGGCAGCCAGTACAAAGGCATTGAAACACATAATGGAATGGTATGTGAAAAGAGCAGTAGACCAGTATGGCTGGATCATAGAGTGAGGGGGGAGGGGAAAGCAAAATGTAATTAGACTGAAAGGACAGGAAGAGTCCAGGTGGCAAAGAGCTTTAAATCCAAACATAAGACTTTATATTTGATCCTCAAGGCAACAGGGAATTACTGAAGTTTATTAAGCAGGGAACTCATACGGTCATACCTTAGAAATATTAATTTGGCAACTGAGTGAAGAATGGATTGGAATGGGGAAAGATGTAAGACTTGAGACAGGGAGAACAATTAGCAGGCTACTTCAATAATACAAATGAGACGTGAAGAAGAGAAGAGGTGTGAGTGGAGAGGAGGGGATGTACACTAAAGATACTATAGATAAATTTTTGTTGTTGTTGTTGTTGCTGTTGTTACTGTTCAGTCATTCAGTCATGCCCAACTCTTCAGGACCCTACACAATGTTTTCTTAGCAAAGATACGAGAGTGATTTGCCATTTCCTTCTCCAACTATGCAAAATATATGCATATAAAGCAATTGGATATGTGAGGTGATCTATAGAGAAGAATCAAGGATGACACTGAGATCGTGAAACTATGAGACTGAGAGGATGCCTTCAACAACAGGAAATTTTGGAAGGGAGGGTTTAGTAGGAAAAGATAATAAGCTGTTTTGGACATGTGGAGTCTGAGATTCCTACAATCCAAAATGCCAACAAGCAGTTGGTCATGCAGGAATGGAGCTAAGGATAGACTAGGACTAGATAAATCTGAGAATCATCTACATAGACATAATAATTAAAATGGAGCTGATGAGATCACGAACTGAGAGTTTAGGGAGAAAATTGAAGAGCACCCAGAAGAGAACTTTGGGAGTAGTCACAGGTAGAGGGCTGATATAGATGAAAACCATACAAAAGAAACCGAGAAGAAGCAGTCACAAGTATGAGTACCAAAAGAAAACAGTCATGAAAACGCAGAGCAGAAAGAACATCCAGGAACAGAAAACAGCACCGTCCAGTAGAAATAGCCCTGCCTCTGGAGTCAGAAGACCTCCATTTGGCACTTAAAGCCCTTCATAACCTAGTTCCCTCCAACCTTTCCAGTCTTTTTATGTCACACTCTCCAACACTTACTCTTCAATGCAGTAACCTCCTAGGTGCTCCACAAACAAAACACCACGTCTTGGCTCTGGGCATTCTCTCTGGTTGGCCTTACGCCTGAATGCTCCCTCTTCCACTCCAACTACTGACCACCTTGGCTGCCTTTAAGTCTCAACTAAAATCCCACTTCCTATAAAAAGCCTTCACCTCTTAATTCTAGTGCCTTCCCTCTATTTCCTATGTATCCTGTATATAGCTTGTTTTGTATATATCTGTTTGCATGCTGCCTCCTCAATTATATTGCAAACTCCTTGAGGGCAGTGATTGTCTTTTGCTTTTTTTTTTTTAACCCTAGTGTTTAGTACAGTGCCTAGCTTATAGAAGGCACTTAATAAATGGTTATTGAATTTAACTGAATCCATAAAATGAAAAGATTGTACTAGATGACCTCTGTATTCCCTTCTAGCTCTGAGTCTGTAATCCAGATCTAAGTTTATGACCCTATAGAGAAAGGCCAAAGTGTAAAATGCTGCAGAGAGGTCAAGAAGGATGATGAATGAGAAAAGGCTATCAAATCTGGCAATTAAGAGACCACTGGGGAGCTCCAGCCTTGAATGGAATCACTAAATGAGTAACAAAGTTGTGGGTCTAAACTTTTCTTTTTTTTTGGCTAGGCAATGGGGTTAAGTGACTTGCCCAAGGTCACACAGCTATTGAGTGTTATGTGTCTGAGGCCGGATTTGAACTCAGGTTCTCCTGACTCCAGGGCCAGAGCTCTATCCACTGCACCACCTGGCTGCCCCCTAAAGTTTTTTTTATAAGTGTGGTATAACTATATAATGGTTATTTCTATAGGTAATACAAATATTAACAAAAATTAACTAACTATTTATAGAACACTAGGATTACAGCAAAACAGTCTCTACCAACAGCCAGGAAGTAGCACAGAGGCCTGCGCCATTACAAAATCAGGAGAAAATTCAACTATCAGGGGTAGGGGAGCCAAGAATGGAATCCAAGGTTCTGGAGAGAAGGGCATGCGTATAATAGCTGAAAATTAGACGGGATGGAGAAGAGGTAGCTGGGAAGTACAAAGAGGGCCCAGCACCAAAACTAAAAACTCTGGTCAGCTGGCTGAGACAAACCTGATTTCTATGCTTTATTAGGTGACCAAATAACTAAACAAATAAACAGACCCAAACTAAAATGTGTAGAAGGACCTTGGCTAGGCAGTGGAGAGGAGTAAGTGTTAAATGTATCTTATCTCTGTCTTTGGAGAAAGTATACACAACAAACATCTCTATTACCAAAGAAAACAAAAAATTTAAGTTGAATGTACAGTAATTATAATCATTAAGTATGGATAACATACAAACTGTCCTTACAAATTTTGAGAGCTCAAAGAGGAAACAAGTTATAAGAAACCAAAACAGAGGTCTCTGTAAAGGCAGGTGTTATTTACACAATAAAGGATACTGATGTGTTATTAGGGTACTGTAATAATGCATTTGCATTTAGCAATCACTTCAACTAAACCTTCAAACTTACAAGCTTTACCTCCTACCAGCTACTCATAATAATAGTTACTCTAGAAGTGAGCAGGAACCAGGAGAACATCGTACACAGTAACAGCCATGTTGTGCGATGACTTTGACAGACTTAGCCTTTCTCAGCAATGCAAGGATCTAAGACATCTCCAAATGTCTCATGATGGAAAATGCTATCCACATCCAAAAAACGGACTATGGAGTTTGAATGCAGATCAAAGCATATTATTTGCTTTTTTTTCCTTCTGTTTTGTTATGTTTCCTCTTTCATGTGGTTCCTTCTATTGGTTCTAATTCTTCCTTACAACATGAATGTGAAAATATGTTTAATAGGAATATATATGTATAACCTATATCAGATTGCATGCCATCTTGGGGAGGGAGAGGGGAAGGAGGGGGAGAAAAATTTAAAACTCAAAAGCTTATGGAAGTGATTGCTAACAAATCAAAATAAATTAATAAAAAAAAGGTAAAATTTTTTTAAAAAATAGTTATTCTATAGTCCTAGGCCCTATCAGAAATTTCTAAGTCTTTAATTCCATGATACCAGGCACTGAATCCTACTCTTCTTTATTTCCCTCACCTGGCCTTCTACATAGCAGGTATTCAATAAATATTTACAGAACAAATGGAGAACAAGCTAAAGCCAGAGAAAGGAAAGACACTGTAGTCAATTAATTACAAACTAAACAGCTAAATTCCTCCTTACTCTCCTTTTTCTACCTCCACAACCAAAACCACCCACTCTCATCCCACACACAAACAGTGGCAGTTACAACTGAAGGTAGATAATTCAGTTCAACAAACATCAGATGCTACCTCTTCCTGGAAGCCTTCCCTAATCTCCTCTCAGTTGTTAGTCTTCTTCCCTCCTCAAAGCACCTTATCTTTAAGGTGCCTGGAGAATAAGGCTTTCTTAGCTACCAATCACAGTGCTGTGCATATAGGTAGTTAAGAAATGAATAAAAAGGTATTTATTAAGCTCTAAATACGCCAAGTACAAGGATGAAAATACAAAAGCAGGACATTCCCTGCTCTAAAAGAGTTCTTATTCTAATATGAGGAGACAACACAAAGAAGAGGGTTCAACCAAAAGGAGGATAGAAAAGTCTGGTGGTCCTTAAAATGCAAGGTCATTAGCATGGCATTTGGATGGCCAAGAGATGTGAGCTCCTTGAGAAGAGGAACTATTTTCAATATTTTATTTGTATCCCCAGCACTTGGGAATATAAATTTATTAAGCACACAGCTTGTGCTTAATAAATGCCTTTTCATTCATTTATTTAAATACCTAACTGCAAGGCACTGTGGTAGGTGCTAGGAAGTCCCCTAGACTCAAAGAGCTTATAATCTACTAAAAGGATACAAAATTTAGAAAGGTAAACCAATATACGGCTGTTTGAAAAAGAAAGGGCACTGAGAAGATGAGGGAAGTTTTCATGTACAAAGCGGCACTATGGTCTAGAAGTAACTCAGGGAATCTAAGAAGCATGGATAAAAAGGGAATGTATATATAAGGGAACATTTGAGCTAATGCACAGTAATGAGATGGCATGTGAAATATAGGAAACAATAATACAGTTTGGCTGGAATAGGGAATGCATGAAGGAAACGCATGTGAGGGGAAAAAAAAAGGTCAGTTGGAGCCAGATTATGGGGGCTAAGGAATTGGTATGTTATCCTAGAGGCAATAGGGAGCCACTGATAATTTTTGAGCAGTGAAGTAAGTGACAAGATCAGACCTGTCTGTACCTTAGGAAGATAGTTTTGGCAACTACTCATTTGATGGATTACAGAAGGAAGAATGTGAAGACAGGGAACCCAATAAGAAAGCCATTACAATAGTCCAGGTAAGAGGTAATGAGAGCCTTTCTCTGACATCCATGCCCTTCCCTTATTTCACAAAGTCAAGGATAAAAGTGCAAATAAGAGGATGGAAGGTGATGCTGAGAAACAATCCTCCACAAGACCTGACAAACGATTGGAAATGGGAGATGAAAGTGAGTAAAAAATCAAGGATGACTCAAGACCCTTCAAACTGGGATAACTGGAAATAGGTTCCCTCAACAAAAAGTGGAAAGTTTATAGGAGGGGAGAGTTTAAGTGGAAGAAAATGATGAATATGATGAATTCAGTTTTAGACATGTAGAATTTAAGATGCCAACATGACATTCTGGTGGAAATGTCTAACAGGTAGTTAGCTGAGAAAACTGGAGTCCATGACAGAAACTGGAGCTACACTTATAAATATAGCAATCTTTATAGAGCATATCATCATGGGAGATTGTAGTGAAAGAAGCGAAAAGGGCCCAGGATCGCACTTTGAGGGACCTCCACAACTGGGGCATGATATGGATGACAATGCAACAAAAGCAATTAAAAATAAGTGGCACAGTTAGGAAAACCAGGAAAGTGTCATGGAAGCCACAATAGTATCCAGGAGAGAAAGGAGAAAAATAAGGACTGAGAAAAGGTGATCGAATCTATGAGTTAAGAGATCACAGCAATTTGGAACTATATCCAGAGTCATTAAACTGCTCATACTCTGACCCTGCAATGCCTCTTTGAAATATGATCACTCCTTTCCCAGTACAACTCCTAACTCTCCAGATATCTCCATCATTTCTCAGTAGCCTTCTCACCCTGAAAAATGCCCCTACCCCTGTGGCCTTCTCATTCTGGAACCTGGTCTACTCTTGACGTCTCCTCCTATTAGTAAGTTTGTCTTGTAACCTTCATTTTGAAAAAGTACCATGGCTGGCTAGCCATGTTCACTCCTTCACTCCTTTCCCAGTTCCACTAATGACTCTCTGGAAGCTCCACCACATACTCTCAAGTACCACCTCTCTGTCTGTCTGTCTGTCTGTCTGTCTCTCTCTCTCCCTCCCTCTCTCTCTCCCTCCTCCCCTTTCTCTCTCTCTCTCTCTCTCTCTCTCTCTCTCTCTGTCTCTCTCTCTCTCTCTCTCACACACACACACACACACACACACACACACACACACACACTTTTTGGCTTCCTTTTAGTTTTAGAATTTAAGCTCCTTAAGCTAGGGCCTGTCTTTCTTTTTCCTTGTATTTGAATTCTCAGCACTTAGCAGTATCTGGGACATACTAAGCACTTAATAACAGAAAGAAGTTCAAAAGGGAAAGCAGACAAGCAGGGGAGTTTTGTTACTGATATCATCACAATGCCCAAAGAAACCAAAAATTGCCTCCAGAACACTGAATGAACCCTCTATAAAGAACTTTTGGCAGAATACAGACAAGAGTCATACAGGATGAACAGTCATAAATAAGCTATAATTCACATCATCAGAGGGAACTTTCAAATCAATGAGATCATATATCCATGAATATTTTTAATTACCTATAACATAAATTCAAAGTTGTGCATACAATCCTCTTTTTTTACATTGATCTATTCATATTTGCTAATATTTTAAAATTCATAATAAAAAAATTTTAAAGATCACCAGTAACCTCTATGACAGCAGCTTTCCACAGTGGTTCAGCTGAAAACCAGGGTGCAGGAAATTAATAAGTAAATGGAAGGCAACGTAGGCGTGGAGTGTGAACTGCTCTTTAGTTATTTCTCCATGAAAGGGAAAGGAGGGTTGCCATTTTCTCAAAGACTAAAGCAAAGGAAGAGGACATGTGAAGCCATAAAGGGGTTTTGAGTACAAAGTTCTAGGTGGAGAAGATGAAACTCATGGCAGATAACATTCAATTTCTGAGTAAACCAGGGAGTAAAGACATCTGATCAGGAGGTACAGAGATGAGGCGGCCCAAGGTAGGTAGGTAGGAAAGTGGCTAGAGTGCTGGGCCTAGAGTCAGGAAGAAGTGAGTTCAAATGTGACCTCAGATAGACTAGCTGTGTTATCTTGGGAAAGTCACTTGATCACCGTCTGTCTCAGTTTCCCAAATTGTAAAATGAAGATAATAACAGCACCTACCTCACATGGTTGTGAGGATCAAATGAGATATTTGTAAAGCACTGAGCAGAGTGAGTGACACACTGTAGGTGCTTAATACTTGCACCTTCCCCAATGTTTCCCTTTAGAAATGTTTCAAAAATATAATTTCATTATATTAATCTTTCCAATAGTTGCAGCCTAAAAAACCATGATGCTCCTGATTCTTTGACATCAGTAAAAATTTCAGAACATCAGGTTCACAACTCAACACTGTGCCAGGTGCTGAAGACATATAAAGTACAAAACCAGACAGTGAATGCCTCAAAAACTTATATTTTACTGTGTAAAAAAATTTTCAAATTAAAAACTTCCCTAAAGTCATAAATATCTTTGAACTGGAAGGCTGTAATTACATTAACAATGTTATTATTCTACATTAGTTTGGGGATTTTAATATCTAAATTAATACACTGATCCTTGAGTGCACATCTGAATAATCACAGTATTCTCACTCTCTATTTGCAATGAATATTTAAATCTTGACAACACTATAATTACTCTTCCCATCCATATCCTGAAAATATTAGTTTTCTGATTATTAAGACTTTTTAAATCTTAAGGTGCCAAAGATGGAAATACAAATACACTGCACAGAACAATCTTCTGTGTCTTTTCTCACAGCTACATAAAGTGGTAAATTACATCATCCTTTTCCTTGGTTTAAAGGAGTCTGATGAAGGGTCAAAGTCTAAAGATCACTCAAATCTGTGGTTTCTGAAGTTACAACTAAGAAAATCATGAAGTTTCTGGAATTTAAAGGGGGAAAAAAACTCATTTGACAAAAAGCCCAGTAAAAATTATGCTAACCAAGAATCTTAAAGAAAGGCCTTGTTTTATTCAATTCATGGTCCACTAAATCAAATTACGTTAAATTCTCAATCCCATTCCTAGAAGATAATTCTGATTGCTCCAAGTCTGTTCTCTTAGCTCTTCTAACACCACCAAAAGCTCCCATGAGCTAGAAATTAAGGAAGAAAAAGAAAAGCCAGATCCATTCTACCAACAGTCTCCAACCTTTTCAAGTATTAGGTTCCCTTTTAAAAGTTTAAAAAAAAAAAAGTTCTCATTCACCCCCATTAGCATAATTCATATAAGTTTCCACTAACTAAGAAAATACATAATGACAAAACGAACTAAGAATTTAGTTAGAATCTGTTCTAACCTCCAGACTGCATATCCAACTACCTATTAGACTTTTCAAACTGGTTATCTCACAGACATCTTAAATGCAACATGTCCAAAACTAAACTCCTTGTGAACCTCCCTAATACTATCGAGAGGACTGTAACACTCCCAGTCACCAGCTCACAAAGGTTTCCTGCCATACATTTTTACTTACTTTCTGTCACCCTAATTCTTCTCTCTCTTTCTTCATTCCCATTTAGGCAATGAGGTACCATGGAATTGGTTTACAGATTTCTTAACTTGTAGAAGTTATTTAGGAACAGGTAGAAACTAGATGTTAATTTTAAAACCCCATTAATATAATGTTAAAGAAAGGATATTATTCTTAATGCTTCAAGGAATTGTAAGCTCACTGTTGTAGATACTCCTATTGTAGGAAATGGTGCAAATCACAACCTAAATTGTGCTTTCTCATTCTATGCAATTATTGTCCATGTCTTCCTATAAATCAACAGAGATTTGAAACTTAGAGACCATCTAGCACAAGCCCCTCATTTTACCAATGAGGAAAATGAGACCCAAGAAGTTAAATGATTTGCCCAAGATCATACAAGCAGCTAGGAGCAGAGTGCAAGGAATTGAACCCAGGTCCCCTGCACTATACTTCCTCCCTCCCACCACCTTGGAGGCCTTTTCCTAAATATTTGACCTTTCCACTGGTACCAGGATAGCTGTCTGGTCATCCCTCTCACTACATAACCAACCTGTTTCCATCTCCTCTTTCAATGGTACATTTGCTAGATGTTGCTTAATGGCACTTCGTGAGTGTCTTTGATAATGTTTCACAATCCATATAACTCCACAAAAAACTCAGCTGCCATGTCACACTGTGCCATGGAGGTAATCCTGGGTTCTTGAAGGCTACGCCAGTAGAACATAAGAACCTCTGGCAAGTTTTACCAAGCTAGAAATGCTCTGAGCTGGTTCCCTGCAAGTGTCTGATGCCCAATGACTAACCAAAGTATAAAGCCATTTATTCATCATCAGTAGACTGGATGCTTAGTGATAAATTCTTTAACGTGAGAGCCCATTTTATTCTCAACACTTAAGAAACGACCCTATTTTTGCAGTATCTGTCTATACCACATGCACCCCTCTCCCGCCCATCTTTGTTAGTTATCTACCAACATCCAGATCACCCTCCCAACTATTTTAATAATATTAGTACCTGCTTCATTATATTCCTCTATAGCCCATTCCCCGACATGTTCTTCAGGCTGAGAATCCTTCTAATAATCTGACCTTTCACTCTAATTCTTCAACTCCAACTTCTTATCATTTCCTCCTTTTTCAACCTCAATATATACTGACATGGTCACATGAGACCTCATTTCTCAGAATTGTACACCACCTCCAAAACCTAGAACTCAGACTACAAACTCAAGCAATCAAATACCTAAGTATCTACTATATGCCAGACACTGTGCCAAGTAGTGGGGTTACAAAGACAAAAGTGGGATGGTGCATGTAAGGGAGCTTACATTCATCCTATTAGAGGAACTCTGATCCTTCATCTATTCCACTTTATCATTCATGCTAAAATACTCTTTGCCTTTACTATGAGTTCAAATTCCTTGGTCCATTGCCTATTCTCCCATTCCATCTTACCCATTCTCCTGTCATTTGCCTCCCTATCATATCAGCAAGTCTTGACCCCATAGGACAGCTACTTAAATGTATCATTAGCTAATAATATCCTCAGAACATTCCTGCCCTCTTGACCTTCTGCCACAGCAGACCTGCAATTCTTCATACCTGGGTAAGTGCCACCATCAAATTTCTCAACTCCTGCTCCAGGGTTGCTAAGTATTAATGAGAAAAGCCACTAAGGTCATGTTGACTTTACCCACTACAAATGTAATCAGCTGGGCTTTGACTAGTTGCTTAACAATCCTTCTACTCAACCTTATTTAAATCTCTCAGTCCCCAGAGTATTCCAAACCTTTTCTTCTCTACCCCTCCCTGAACCTCATTCTACCACCCCCCTCATTTTCATCCATTCAAATAATAAGTGCCCAAGGGCAAGGCACCATGACAGTATTGGAGGCAAAGATAAAAACAAAGACAGAACACTTGCCCCACATGTAAAGCAGTTGAGCTAAGGCTCCACTTCACAAAAAACACTCAGGCCACAAAGACAGATGAAAGTCTCAGACCTCCTCCTCCATCAAGGATACTTTTCAGTCACTCCTTCCCTTTGGCCATCCATATTGTGATTACTCCCTCGGCACCTGTCCTTGATCCTAGCTCTCTCGCACATCCTCTAGAACTGAGCTCTGAGTAGTCATCTAGTCTGTTTCTGATCCCTCCTCTACTGGCTCCATCCTCTCCACCCACAAACACACAAAGATCCATCACACCGGAGACACCTCACCTCACCCCTCTGCTCTGACGTTTGGTGCTCCCCAGGACCACTATTTCGAGAAGTGCCCTGACGATCCACACTCGCTTCTCTCCTGGCTTCCCTCCTCCCTCTCAGGTCTTCCCAGCTCCCTTTTGTGTGCTGTCATCCTCCATTAGAATATAAAGCTCCTTGAGAGGAGGGACTCCTTTTTCCCTTGTGTTTGCATTCCTAGCACTTTAGCATGGTGCCTATCACATAAGCCTTTAATATAATGATTTAGCTATCTATACTAATATCAGGTCTCCTAGTCCTTAAAAAAGGCAAGAGGAGAAGTTTCCTTTGGCACTTCTAACCATGAGGGTCTCCTACCCCATGTATCTTTTCCACCCATAATTTTTATTGCTTAACTTCTTGAAAAAACCCACTTACTCCATTTCCTCACTATTCATGCCCTCTCCTTGATCCTTTGCAGTCAAGCTTCTTTCCTCACCATTCTACTGAAAATTTCTCCCAAAGGTCACCAACACTCCTTCTTCTGACTTCATAATATCTGATGTTTTCTATCCCGTCTTTCATGTCTGAAAACTTATCTTTGACTCTCTCTCCTCTGTCTACCTCTCATGTCCAAGAAGTAATAAAAACACAGACTCTCAGAGTTAGAAAGGAATTCAGAGGCCTTCTAGTCCACCCACATTTCTGAACAAGAACTACTTCTATAACAAAGGCCAAAAAAGAAAAAAAAAGTCTTCCAGCCTTCACATATAAACCTTTCCTGAGAGGAAAACCAATTCTCCCTCCTCCAAGGAATTGCATTCCATTAGTGACTAGGTCTAATTCTTTACTGCTTTTTTTCCCCTCAGTCACATCTAAATCTGCCTCCATAATACCTTTACCTATTACTACTTTCTTTGGGCCAAGCAGAATAAGTCTAATCTCTGTTCCACAACACAGACCCTCAAAAACTTGGAAAGCAACAATCATTTCTTCTTCTCCCTCTTCACTCCACCCCCCACCTCCCACCTTACCCCCACACCCCACACACACACTTCTGTTCAAGCTAAATAATTCACAGTTTCTTCAACTGGTCCAACCCCAGATGACATGGCTTCTTCACCATTCTGATCACCATCCTCTGGATACTCCTCAATTTGTCAATGTCATTCCTAAAACGTGGTGCCCAGAAATGAACACAGCACGAGTGTGCTCTAACCAGGGTAGAATATAATAAGACTACTGAATTTGGCCAAGATGGCTGCCTGAACAGAGTGAAGCAGCTCAGTTCACCCATACTTACTATAGCAAACCCACTCCCTCCAAAATCACACCAGACTGAATAATAAGCAATAAATCCAATAAAAAACTACAGTAAGTAACTTCATCTCTCCCAGAACTTCACAAGGCTGAGAGCTCAGTTGTGGTAGGAAAGGAACTGCCTGAAAAGCCACCATTCACACTGAGGCAAATAAGCCTGAAGACTGCCACTGGGTCAGTCAGAATCAGAAAACATTTATTAAGCACCTACTGTATGCCAGGCACTGTGCTACCACTGAGGGTACAAAAAAAAAATGTATAAGAGGGGAAGACAACATAAAAAGAAACTGAAAAGCAAGAGGTAGCAGAGAGGTTACTCGACATGGAGGCATGATGAAGTCCTGCAGCCAGAATGGTAAATGATCCAAGGAGGGGAGTTTCAGAATTGATTTCATTCACAGAATGATGAGTTTCTGGAGATCATGAAATCCAGGAAAGCAGCCAAGTAGGGAATGATGAGGTAAGTACCCTGGGTGTCCTTCAGGGAGGTCTCCAATGACCACCCTCCATTCCTCCAATCACAGGCCAAGGGGTGCTAAGGAAGTGTTAATTTCATCTTGCACACCAATGCATTTCTGGAGATGATGAAGTCCAGATCACAGGAGAGCTCAGTAATGGACATTATAGGCCCAGGTCTTTAGCACTCTCCTGAGATGTCCTTTAAAGATCCCTAAAGATCCAGCTTTCTAGACCTTAAAGTTTCAAGGGGTTCTAACCCCAGGAAACAGAAGTCAACGAAAGAATCCAAGTGTCTCAGGTAGAGACCAAAGAGGGACAATCGTTGCACCCAAAAGCACAGCAGGGGCCAGAATCTGGCCCTGGCACAAAGTCCCAGTTCTAGAACTTAAACTGGAGAGATTAGCAGATAATACTTGAGAGCAGAAACTTCGGGTTTTTTTGGTGTTTGTTTTCACTTTTTGCCTTTTTATCTCCAGCACTTAGCACAGTGCCTGGTGCATGGCTGATGTTTAATAACACTTGTTGACTTACCCTATTAATGGACCAGTTGAAAATCAGAATGGACTAAAAAGAAATTAATGACTCCATGTGACAGGAGGATACATTAAAACAAAATCAAAATATTGGGAGAGGGAGGAAGAAATTATACAGTATCTGGAATCAAAAGCAATTGACCTAGGAAAAGGTCAAGGAGATATAATCTAAGAATCATCAGATTACTGAAAAATACGACTTTTTAAAAGCACGTGAACACCATATTTCAACAAATCAAATTTAAACTGCCCAGATCTATTAGAGAGGTCAAACTGAAAATAGAAAGAATCCAACAATGACGTCCTGAAAGAACCCCGAAGACAAAAAGTTTGAAGAATATCCTGGCCAAAATCTAGTGCTTCAACATCAAAGGAAAAAAAAAAATACTGCTGGAAGCCTGAAAGAAAGAGTCCAAGTACCAAAAGAACAACAGTTAGTACCCACAAGAGCTACAACTTCTACTATAAACAAAGAAATCTTGTAATATAATACCAAGTACCAAAAGAACAACAGTTAGTACACACAAGAGCTACAACTTCTACTATAAACAAAGAATTCTTGTAATATAATACTGTGCAAAAGATATAGGTTTAAATTACTTGCCCAGGATCACACAGCTAGTAATTATCTAAGGCCAGATTAGAATTCAGGTCTATCCTGGGCAAGTCATTTAACTTCTCTTTGCCTCAGTTTCCTCAACAATAAAACAGGGATGATAATAATAGCACCTACCTTATAAGGTTGTTGTGAGGATCAAATGAGGTAATGTTGGTTTAAAAAAAAAGTATAAGAAGTAATATTTGTAAAACAGTGCCTGGCACATAATAGGCATATACAAATCCCAATCCCCCCACCCCCAAGTACAAAAACACGACTCAAGGGAAACCTAGAAAGGTAAATTTATTTGATCAATTGGAAAGGACTAAATGATAATGAAAGGCTAACATTCTAATATTAACAGAAGAAACATATCCCTTCCAAACCGTAATTTTTTCAAAGGATAGTGAAAGAGCTAAATAAAAAAAAAGAAGTCCTGGAGGTGAACTGATTCTGCTCTGAAAGTTTTGAAAGAGAAAAGGAAGGTAAAAGGAAATATATAAAAAGGAAGAATGGTGTAGGATTTGCTATTTCTCATAATGAAGGGTACATAAGAAAAATATAAAACACTGAGAAAGAGGTAAGGAGTGCAGCTTATCTCAACTAGACCAAAAAAAGGTTAAACACAGAGATTTAGCATAGAAATACGTGAAACTCAAGGATAAAGGCTGGGATGGGAGGTGGGATTAAGAGGGAGAATAAGACAGGGGAGGGAACAGTCACAAACAAAACACACTTTCTAATCCCAAAGAGGGATTTTTAAAAATGAACAGAAAACTACGGGGGTGTCTATTAATTGGGAAATGGTTAAATAAACTGTGGTATATAAATATAACTGCACCATAAGAAATGATTAGAGATCATTTCAGAGAATCTGAAGCAGGAAATGATGCAGAAACGAAGCAGAAATACAATTTATACAATGACAACGCTGTAAAGAAAAAACTTTGAAGGACTTAAGAACTCTGATCAAATCAGTGACTAACTTTATCTCCAGATGACTTATAACAAAGCATGTTACTCACCTCCTGTGTTACAAGAGATGTAAAATTTTCAGACATAGACACTACATGGATTTGTTTTGCTTGACTATGCTTATTTGTTGTTACAAGGGTTTCCTCCTCCCCCACCTTGGTTTTTTGTTGAGAAACCTAAAGGACAATGGTGATGATGATAACAAATAAAAAAAAAAAGAAAAACTAAGAGTCATTGAAACATTTTTTTAAATGCACAAGAGTACAGGAGGTAGTTCAAAAGATAGCACAGAAAAGGACAACTTTGAAAGGAGCGATCTCAAAGTATTATTTTTTTTTTAATTAAACAAATAGTACCCAATAAAGATTCAGTTTTCTACATAATCCTCTTTTGGGGTTCTTTCTCTACATGTGGAAATGTGTTTCATTCTATTTTGTTTTGGTGTTTGCCAAGTTCAGAATATTTAAAAATTTTAAGAAAAAAAGTGTTTTTAAATGCAAGACTATCACATCCCTAGTACTGGACACTAGCACTCTGATAATATTCCCAGGACTGATGTAATCAATCTGCAAACATAAGCAGTTTGAAAATTTCACCAGTTATATGGGAATCTCTCTTCAATCTAGCCTTCCTCTTGGATCTACTTTACAATGATCTTTGTTGAGAATGCCTCTGTATTTTATACCTGAATTGGTGTTAATGATCAGAGGATCATCTAGAACACAGCATCTCTGGTATCTTTAAAGGAATTTTGCATAATAAACTTGCCAGAGAAGGGTCTTTGAATCAATACTTAGTTCTACTGAATTAAATGCTTTTTTATAGTCAATAAACAACATGCACAATGGATTCTTCTATTCAACAGTTTTGATTAACTGTGATAGGTAAAGATATACTATACTATGGAATATCATTTCCAAAATTCCACCTGTTCCCTACCAAAACTCTCAACCAAGAATTCCTTCAATGAGTGTATAGACTATTCTCATTAAAAAAAAGTATTATTCAATCAGCACATTAAGCAGCCACTATCTGAAAGGCACTGGGGATATAAAGACAAAAACTAGACAGAGAGACAGACAGATGGATACAGTGAAAGTTTATTCAGCCAAGACCTCCATTGCATTATGAAAATTAGGAATTAATGTTGTAATAATGTTGTTGGTCTGGTATTCTTCTAACTCTCCTAAATTAGGGACCTTATCAAAAGTGAGGAATGTGCTTAATTCCCCAAAGAAGTCAAAATGCTGATAACCTCAAGAGAATGTCCTTTTATCTAAAGAGAGAGGCATCCTTTTTTGTTTACCCTAACCAGACCAGGGGGATAGACCTTCTCTAAGGGTTTGTGTCATAGGAGAGCTCCACATGAATGACTCCTTGAATTTGTAATGAACAAACACACTCCAAAACTCCAGAAGTATGTAAATAACTTAATTGTGTAGATCTGATAACCAGATCTAAGTGTGTTTGGTTAGCTAATCCACCATGGTCATTTCTGCCATCTTAGGACGGTAAGATTGTTTTGGATAGTTTTTTGCTCTCTTCAACACCATTTTTTTTTTTTTTAGTCTCTCTATGAGCACATATAGGAAACTGACATTAGAACTTTAATGTGATGGCTCCACCATTCTGGTGAAAAGTTTGTTATAAAAATGTTTACAGATCTTTCCCATCCTTTGTGTGTTTGCTGCTTTCTTTCCAATTTCATCCTTATTATGTGCTTGTGATGACTTTGTTCAATTAGGTCTCCACCAAGCTTTTTTTAAAGTGATTTTACTACCTACTTCTGTTTTAGGAGATGATGCTGCTCATAATCTTATACTATCCTCCATTAGATTTTACAAAGTATATTCTAAATTTGTATTGTCTTTGGTTGCTGTGTCTTCCACTTGGAAAATAAGTGTCTGTGAACTAAGGCTCTTTTTAGGCCCCTTAGGTCTCCTCATTATGACCACTGATTTACATTGGTTAAATTTTTAAATGAAATCACTGTAATTGGTTCTCTCTTCTTTCTTCCATCTATTTCATTTTTCTACATCAATAACTTATTTAATAGGCCAGATTGGACTTGTTTTTGAACTTTCCATTTTTTACTCTTTGTTTTATATTTACTTTGATCTTTGCTCTAAAAAGTTGGTGTTCTGACTAAACAGACAATTGATTCAGGAATGATATTTATATCAATGATGAGTTGTTTCATAAGTTAAAGTATAATAATTTTTGGTTTTTGTTATGCTATTCATCATGTCAGGGACATGGTCTTGCAAAGTACTTTATAAATAGTATCTCATTTGAGTATTAAAAATACAGATTTGAGTCTTCTGCTTAATCTGCAAGTCTTTTACCTCTCGTATTCCTTATTCCTGATCCATATTTTCCAATTTTTTTTTGGCTACCTTCACTTATCGTTACCTTTACATGGAGGTCATGAGTATCATAGTATATGTTGATTTAATTTGAAGTTATTCATAGAATTTTTCTATCTCTTTATCCTCTACAATGGATGTTGATGTATAAGAATTATTTTAATAAGTCTTTTTCTTTGTCCCCCGGGCTGGCATGGCCAAAGAATTCATCAAACAGCAACCAACCTCCTGGGGATGAGCCTCTCCATACTTAGTTAGCCTGGTCCTCATGAAGCAGGCTCACGCTGTTTGCTCCCTGACCACTGTCACAAAGTAGAACTGATCACAGCTTGCTCTCCACTCTCATAACTTTTAAGGACCCAGTCACCTCTAAGAATCAGAGCAGGATGATAAAGAGGTGTCCTCTATCCATTACCTATGTCCCTGTCATAGGTCCCCAGTAGAACTGCTTGAGGAAAGGGACTGTTTTCTATTTCTGTATCCCCAGCTTCTGGGGCTTCACACCCAGTGTATATTTAATAAATTAATAATTGAAAATCATGGAATCAGAGAATCTTAAAACTGAAAGGGGCTTCACAGGTCATCTATTCTAATCCAACTTAGAACATCTTGCCAAACGGTATTATCATCCAGAGGTGTCTATTTGAAGATTTCCTTTGACTGGGAATCCATTCAATTAAATGGTCATTACAGAAGAATTACTTTTATAAATAATGCATTTATTAACACATGCCAAGTTCATATTAAATTTCCTTCTTTCAAGTGGCATTCCACTGCTGAATTTTTCCTATTATGTTTATGCCTAGTACTTTTCCCTAGTTATAGCCAAATAAAATCAACTTCTGATTAAATTTGTGTGTAAACTATTTACAGAAAACGTTTAATCCCTAACTGGTTTTTCCTCATCACTCAATGTCTTAAAATCAAAGAATTTCAGAGTTGAAATATTTTATAGATCTAAATGTAGTATCTCCATTTTAGAGGAGGAAATGACTTCTGTACGACCCTCTTTAGCCATCACTAAATCTGCACTCAGAGAAAGTAAATATTTTAACATTAACCCAAACAAAAGAACAAATAATAGAATGCATTATTTAAAAATATATTTTTAATTATCAAGGCCAGTGCTGCCCACCCATTAATCCGAAACTGACCTTAGTTTTGTCCCTACACATACATTGCTGAACTATAACTTCATTTTGTTTTTGATGAACAGTTTGTCTCTAGTAGTCAAGTCTCAGCAACCCCACCCATTTTTGTCATCTTAACGCCCACACTCTCAATTCTATAACCAATTAATAGCTTTTAAAAGATAAATAATCTAAGCCCCGGGATAAAGCTATTACACCCCCTAAGCCAGTGGTTATTTTTGTGTGTCATGGATCACTCTAGCAAACTGGTTAAACCTATGGACTCATCAGAATAATGTTTCTGAATAAGGAAAATACAATAAATAGGATACAAAAGAAAGTAATTATACTGGCATACCATTATCAATTATGATTACTTAGGGCAGGTAAGTGGTGCAGTGGATAGTGTGCCAGGCCTGGAGTCAGGAAGACTAGTCTTCCTGAGTTGAAACCTGGCCTCAGACACTAGCTATGTGACCCTGGGCAAGTCCATTAACCCTGTTTGCCTCAGTTTCCTCATCTGTAAAATGAACTGGAGAAGGAAATGGCATGCCACTACAATATTTTTACCAAGAAAACCCCAAACAGGGTCACAAATAGTCAGACACAACTGAAATGACTAAACAACAACCACCATTAGCCAAAAAAAATTTTTTTAAGTTCAGGGACTCCAGGTTTCTTAAGAACCCAGCTCTAGGGGGTATTCTCACCCTCCAATAACACCTTCCTCCCCCCAGCCTAAAAATGAGCCCATCAAACTAGGTCCTAGCAAGACAAAAATGAAACAATTCTGGTTCTTAAGGTGCTTAACATTCCAAATTTAAATATATATAGAATAAATACAAGGTAATTTTAAGAAAGGCAGATGCTAGCAGCTGGAGGATAAAACTCAGAAAAGGGTTCGCTTCTTTGGTTATGGTAATGTTCCTTTAGTGATACCTGTCAAATTCATAATACTTAAACAGATAAACTATTTTAAAAGTAATGTTAAAAAAAAGTAACAGTGATGCTTAAGTTACATCTTAAAGGAAGTTTAGGGGATTCTAAGAAGCAGAGGAAGCAAGGAAGTACATTCTAAGCACAGATACAAAACTCGGAGTGTGAGGAATGGCAGGAAGGTCAGTTTGACAAAGCATGCAGAATGCAGTAAGAGGAATAATGTATGATAAGGACTAGAAAAGAAGTTTGGAGACAGATTATGAAGGGCTTTAAACTTATCATTAAGGTATGACCTCCAGTAAATTTGTATACCCCTTCAAGAGAATCACTGACTAGTAGAACTAGAAGGAACCTTTGAGGTCTGGTCCAACTCCTTCATTTTACAGATGAGGAAATTAAGACGAAGAAAGACTAAGTTTCTCGCCCAAGGAACACAAAGAGAGCTCACCACAGGTAGCTAGCTAGGAGCTAGCTAAGTGACTGCCGTCCTAAAACTACTTGGGACTAAAATCTAACTCTCCTGATCCCCAGTCCCAGGCCCTTTCCATTACAGGAGGGTAGATCATGAAGACCCTAAAAGGAATTATTAGGGGATCACAAAAACTAATGTGAGGTATCTGGGACAGTACCATTGTGGAGTTCAGTCATTCAGCCTCAGGAAAAATTCTACCTTGGACCAAATTGTGGAGTAATAGAATTCTGTGCTCTTTTCCAAGGGTCCCCAGAGTTTTTGTTTCCAGGTTCATTCTGGTCAACTTGGAAAGAATCTGGCATATTGTTAAAACCTTGTGTAAATTCATTTAAATAAGGTCTCCTTCCCAGGAGACAGGCACATTTCTGAAAGAGGAGTGCAAAGTAACGAACCTAAAGAATGAAATTTCCAATTATAGATTCCATACAATCAAATCTCAGTGAAGGAAGTTATGTTTAGATACTTGTTTTAGAGCCCTTCAAATTACAGCACCAGGTTACTCCCTATTCTAATTGCATGGAAGACGGCCCTGCTCAGTCTAACACTTCCGTCCCCATCCCACCACTGTGTTTTTATAACATGATAATAAAGTTTTAGAACCACTAATGTAGACAAGTAGTCTGTAGAATTCCAGGGTTCCATGAGGTACATCCCCAGTATAAACAGAGCACAGCAATAGTGAGATGTAATTTGTTCTTGCTCCAGATCCTATGCCTAATATGTGATAAAGTGAGGTCCCAAAATATGAAAATACAACAAAAATTATCTCAAAAACTTGAAGAATCTTGAAGATTCCATAGAAATAACTTGCTAAAAAAAATCTGCAACAGAATTAATTATTTGAATCATTTACCAAATACCACAAGGCAATGTGTTGTTAGGCACTGAAATGAAAAATGAAACATTCCTTGTCCCCAAGGAGCTCATATTCTACCAGAAGAAAAACCACATATACAAAAACAAATTAAATACAAAATACAAATAAAGTGAGTACAAAGTAATTTGGGGGCAAGAAGAAATGATACTAAATCTGGGGGGATCAGAAAAGTGCCATCATCTTGGGCTGAAGGAAAAGAGGGACTCAAAGGGGCAAAAGTGAAGAGAATGTATCTGAGAGATGGGAGACAAACCAAGCCAAAGCACAGAAATGGAATGCCAGGTACAGGGAATAGTTTGACTGGAAAAAAGAGTCTATAAAAGAGAGTAATATGGAATCAGTCTAGAAATACAGGTTGGAGTCAAATTGTGAAGAGCTTTAAAGGGCTAGAGGGGGTTATATTTTATTCTTGAAATGGGGGAGTGACATGGTTAAACCTCAGTTTTACAAATATCAATTTGACACCCAGGTAGATGCTGGATTATAGAAGAAAAGAGATTTGAAGCAGGGAGAACAATGAGAAGGTTATTGCATAGTCCAGGTAAAGAGATAATGAGGGCCTGAAGAAGGGTGGTGGCCATGTGAGTGAAGAGAAGGGACCAAGTCAAGAGGTTTACAGAGGAAGAATCAACAAAATTTAGCAAATGATTAAACTATGTGATATCACATCTCAATCAACAAGGCTTTACTGAGAGCCTACTATGCACCAGATGTTGTGCCAGGTACAATAGGAAGGTAGTACAATAGTTCAAGCAAGAGATGCTTAAGGTCCTAACTTAAGGTCCTGCCATAGTGAGTTATCAAGAACATGTTGAGGAGATAGAAATGACAACATTTGGCAATGGCTTAGATCAGGGGTCACCAAATTTTTCTGTAAAGGGTCAGAGAGTAAACATCTTAGGCTCTGTGTGCCAAGAGACAAAATTGTGGATATTATTTAGGAACTCATATAACAGAAAAAAAACAAATTTTCACAAATTTCTTATTGATGAAATTCAAAATATATTCATAATTGAGTACTTTTTTTCATAATAAAGGTCTACTAATAAGAAGAATAGAATTCTTGTTAGGAGTGGGATAACATTTTGCTTAATTGGGCTCAAAGTTAGTATTTCTCTATTCTTAAAATCAATTACAAATTTTCATCTGTTAATGTTGATCTATAATGAGATTTTATGTATTTCATGTTTAAAAATGTCTTTTCCTTATAGAGAGGTACTGCCAAATACCAATATTTAATCCATAAGCACATGATTTTAATTGAACCAAAAGGCTACTATCTAAAAAAAAAAGTTTTTCTTCTCTGGACACATTCTTTGGCTGCCTGCAATCAAACGCAATTTAATTAATTCACCATTTGGTAAATGGCTTTCCTTGCTTGGCTAACAAATGAGTTAGTTGGAAACTTACTTTGGTTGCAATCTCATTTGCATCTTTCATTTTTGTCAAGAAATTCTGCTAGAATGAGATAGTCAGTTTTACATTTTCTAATTTTTCTGATCATTGCTTTCCTATGAGTTAAGAAGACCATGATGAGTGCTTAGTCTGGTATGGTCAACATATATTGTATTCTTTTTAGTGCAGCTACAGTGTCACTGCACAATAAACACAATGCTTTGCCATCTAATTCAATAAAAATAATTCACCCTCCACTGTGCCTTAAAAGCATGATATTTGAAGTCCACTTTCCTTTTCTTGTTTTGAAATGATAGGTATGCACTAGTCATAGAAAAATACAAAATGTCGCAGTAGGGAAATATGTATGGTCCTCAAAACACTGTTGAATTATAACTGTGTCACTGCAATTTGCAGCATGCCAAGCAGCAGCAATGCAAAGCCAAAGCAATGAGAGTACCACATATGGTCTCTATTGCAAATGCTTAACTTTACCAATAAATTGCAAAAGCACCCATCAACAATACATAAACAATTCCAATAAAACCTTATTTATAAACAAAGAAATTGAAGTTGCATATAATTTTCATGTCACGAAATAGTCTTCTTTTGATTTTTTTCAACAATTTGAAAATGTAAAAACTAATGTAACGCTAAAAACATTTAGTTTGTAAGCCATGCAAAAACAAGCAGTGGGCCAGATTTGCTGGATGGCCAGAGTCTGAGACCCCTGGTTTAAATAGGCAGTGTGAGGGAGACTGTGAAGAGTCAAGGATAACATCAAAATAAATTCCTTTTCAATAGTGCCTTTCACTCTTTCATAGAAGGAAATTAAGCTGGTATAATATGACTGCTTTTCATGATGTTATGTGGTTGCTACCCAACACATCATACTCTTTCAGGAGGACTGCTGGCTGATCTGTTGATGAGGTTTATTCTTTTCCAGAGGCCCTGGCTTCCCACTTCCCCACTCCTACACGCATACATGCATACTATAGCTCTTACACAAAGAGTAGTTCTCACTCTTAGCATACAAACATTTTAACTCTCCACCTTAAGCAAACCTTCCCTCTACTCCACTACCCCTTCACTTACCAATGGTCTCTCTTCTTCCTTTCACAGCATACAAATCAGGTTGTGTACAGAAATTAAACAGCTCCTTTCAAGCAAAATAAAAGGTTAAGTGACAAAGGCTTTAGATGCATTCAGTTTATGCAAACAAAAGAGAAAAAAAAGCCATAACTCTTGCCCTTGATGAACTTATAATCTAAGGGCACATCAATTCATTCAGCAATGACACAAAGTGACATCTATAAAAGAAGAGTTGGGCTAAATTATCTCTAGAGTTCCTTCTAGCTCTTTATCTATATCACAAGTGTAAAATTACATAAAGTAAAACCTCCCTAATTTAGACTAAAAAGAGGAGAAGTCAGTCTGAATCAGTAAAGTCTAAGTTATACCTTTGAAGATAAGTAGTTTTGTTACTTTCTGATACACAGTAACTAAACTGAAACTTGGCTGCTAATGTCAGTAGAGGTTCATTAGGGTACTTATCATGGATCAATCAATCCTAGAGAATTAAACAGTTATTACATATGAGGCACTGTGTTAAGCACTGAGAATACAAAGACAAAAACAAGATTCCCTGCCTTCAAGCTTTCAAACTAGACAGAGAATCCACCATGCAAATATACAAATATACTCAAATAAAGATAAACAGATACAAGATGATTCGGGCGGTGAAGGCACTAGCAGCTGGGGGGAAGAACGGTATAGGACAGGAAAGATTTCCACGTAGAATGTAGTGTTTGGGATGAGATTTGTTCAAAAGAAACCGTGGCTACTAAGAGACATAAACAAGGAGGGTAGGCATGATTGTCAACCAATGCAAACACACTGAGATAAAAGATGGGGCAAGGGGGGGATGGGTATCATGTGCAGGAACAGTAAGAAGGCTAACTTAACTGAAACCCTAATGTTCATGAAAGGGAACAATGCACAAATAAGGCAGGAAAGGTAGAGGCCAAGTTGTGAAGGGATTTAAATGCCAAGCAGGAAAAGTTACATTTAATCCTAGAGCTAATATGGAGCCACTAGAGTTTATTGAGTGTGGGAAATGACATGGTCAAACCTACACTTACAGAAAATCACTTTAGTAACTATGTGGAAAATGGATTGGAGTACAGAGGGAACTGAGGCAGGAACACCAATTATGAGGCTACTATAATAATTCAGGTAAGGACTAACAAGAGCTTAAACTAGGACAACTATGTGAATAGAAAAGGGGAAAGCAATTTGAAGGTAGAAATGATAAGATTTGGCAATTAATTGTGGAAAACAGTAATGATGTATTATGTTGTCTAAATGTGATTCATGCCCACATAGATTCATTCAGTAAATATCCAGTCAAAATGTCCATTTCCTCCCCCCAAAAAATGTTCCTGAAATATCCATTGCCATTGCTTGACAGCAACCAGATACACCTGGGTTAAAACAACAGTTTCCAAGCTGGTTTCTTGGACTCCATTCTCTTCTCACCCCATGCCATCTCACCACCGTTAATCCATCCTTAGAGGTGAACATTGTGTCACCCCGCGTTCAAAACCTTAAATAATTCCTTATTCCCTATCAAATCAGATAAAAGTTAAGTCCAGAGTTCAAGATTCACCTTACCTATCCAACCTTATATCCTGCTAGTCCCCCCATATACATTCTAATAAACTAGTTCAGCCTGTCTCATCACTATTTCATGAGTAGGCCATACTCATTCCTGCCTCATGCCTAACCTAGACTGTTGCCTCCTTTTCACTATTCAAAGTGTATCCATCCTTTAAATCCTCCTTGCTCTCTGAAGTCTTGTCTGACAGCAAGCCCTCACTGATTTCCTTCACCCGTGAACTTCAACCTAAATCTACGTAGTCCTATATTTTGTTGTTGTTCCATGTTAAGTCCTTTCTCCTTAACTAGACTGTAAGTCCCTTGATGAGAGGAAGGATACATTAGACTTCTGCTTCCTTCAAAATACCTAGCAAAATGACAGGCAAAGTAAGCATTGGTAACTGAGTTGGGCACTTAAAATACTGCTTATTCTCTTCAGTGAATTAAACACATACCATATAATTTCTATGCCACTCATTTGCTTAGTAAACTTATTTTGTGTAAGTTTTGCTTAGTAAACTTATTTTGTATAAAGTTACTTCATACAATTTAAAAGTAAGTTGCAGTCCAGTCCATTGCACAAAAACAAAAAATACAGAATTGAGGTACAAGCTAGAACTCAGAGTTCGAGACTGGAAAGTAAATTGATAAATGCTGAGAGGAAATAAAAGTAGTAGAATCAATCAAGATGCTTCCGGGAAGGAGTAAATTTTGAATCAGATCTTAGAAAAAGTGATTGCAAAGACTAATAGAGAAAAGGTCAGAAGGCATTTCAGGTAGGCAAAATGGGGAAATGGAAGGTATACAAAATCAGAAAGGCAGAAAGATCTAAATATAAGATTAGCTCGAGAGACAGGGTCAAAAAAAAAAAAAAGATTAGCTGGCTAGGAGAAGCCAAGTTGAGTATTCAAACACGGAATAGGAAAGTAATGGAGAAGGAATTGTTGATGGAGGCTTCAACACTGATAATCAAATTTGAAGTTTCCTAGGATGGACATTATTACTTAGGAAGACATATTTCTTATGGAAGTGAAATGTTTCAGGAAAATTCTAGAAATTATGTTGAGAGACAGTAAATAGATGCTGGTGTGAGCAGTGGGATAAACACAGCCTGGCATGTATATGAAAATGTAACTGGTTAAGTACACCTGAAAATAAAGAGATGACTTGAAATAGACAAGTTGTAGCAATACAGATTTAAGCTAGATAGAATGAAAAACTTCCTCGTACATACAGTCATCCAAAAGTGGAATGGGCTTCTTTTGGAAGCAGTAGGTTCCCTTTAACTAGAAGTCTTTAAGCAAAGGTTGTAAGCTGGCCCACTTACGGTTATCAGAGAACAAGAAACAGCCCCACATTCCTTTCATCTAACTTCAGCTTTCATAAAAGCCTCCATGAAGTAACTTACAGGGAAAAAAGGATACAAGACACTTATGTCTCTTCATTGCCACCCTGGAACTAAATCTTATTCTGGTGCTGAGAAAAAAAGCCATATACATATAACCACAACCCAAGAAACCAGTTCTGCCAAGAACTGTCAGTGGATACTTCGAGGCCAGATGAGTTCAGGGCTAATACTGTTTTATATTGAGACCAAAAACAACTCCAGCCTTTACAAATGGATCTAAACACCTTTGAATAAAAAAAAAATGAATAAGCTTTGTTTCTTTTGGTCTTTACCTGTGATTTCACTGGGTACAGGGAACTCACAGTGAGGGATCTCCCTCTACCAGAGCAGATTTACAATTTATAATCTAGAAAGTTGTTCTAAGGGAAGATTAAGTGTAACCCAGAGTCCACTTGAACCCAGGTCTTTCTTGACTTAAAGGCCAGCTCTCAATCCACTAGATAGAACAGATTCCTGCAAGATTAGGGTAAACACAGAGGTTTGTAGAATTCCTTTGGGTCAGAGGCTCCAGGCATGGACTTATCAGTCATTGTAGTTTTTTAAATCTATCTGATTCTCTCAGAAAAAAGGAGCCTACAGAGGGAATAACCACTGTCGGGTTCACTGAAGAGGGTTTTAGTTTTTTTTTCCTCCAGGTACAGTTTAAACTGTGTGGCCTCCTCTTTGTTGTTGTTGTTTAGTCATTTCAATTATGTCAGGCTCTTCATGACCCCATTTGAGGTTTTCTTGGCAGAGATATTGAAGTAGTTTACCATTTCCTTCTCTAGCTCATTTTACAGATGAGGAAACTGAGGCAAGCAGGGTCAAGTGACTTGCCCAGGGTCACACAGCTAGTAAGTGTCTGACGCCAGGTTTGAACTCAAGAAGATGAGTCTTCCTGATTCACACAGCCCAGTGCTCTTAACTGCACCACCTAGCTGCCCGGGGCCTCCTCTAAGTTTCCTTAATTTAATATTTCTTTCTTTAACATTCTGAGAGCCTACAAGATCAAAAGAGAAAAAGGAACCTCTTGAGAGTAACATGCCTGGTCTAGGTAAGACTGTGGCTTAGACTACATTTAGAAATCAACATGACAAAATACAATTACTATTTGATGAGAACTGAACTTAAAGAGAAAAAAATCAGAAAGAAGTCTGTCAGTTATAAATTATTATTGACCATAGATAAGAAAATAGGGAGAACAGGAACACAGAAAGGGAAGAGTGGAATCAAAAAAGGCAGCAGGATATCCTGCAAAAGAATGTGGGTTTGTAGTCAAACCTGAGCCTGAATCTCAGCTCTGACGCTTACTTACTTGTCAGAACTTAGGCACTTAACCTCTATGCCTCCAATTCCAACCTCTATCCCTTCCAATTCTGTGTCTATGATCCTATGATCTTACTAACAGGGCAAGAACAAGGGGGGAAATTACCAAAAGGATGCTGACTAAGGAATGAATAACAAGAGGTAGTACAACTGGACCCAGATCCATGAAACGGCCATACTTTTTTTTTTTTTTAAGGGCGTAAGGGATAGGAGGTAAGCTATGTTGGTTGACTTGTTACTGTGCCATAAAAAAGGCTCAAACTGAATATGGAAAGAACTTTCTGGAAGCAGAAAAAACTGATCTAACTTAATAACACTAAAAGAGAAGGAACAGCAAGCAAGGCATTGGAAGCTTTCCATTGAGAACTACAACCCAAGCCAGTCATTCTGCTTTAGTCCTAATTCACATGACACTTAAAGGTACAAGACCAGCCTTCTTGAGTAAGCTCACCATTAACATATTGGATAATGGATTGGAGTTTTTGTAAACTAAAAATCAGAATTCCAAGTCCCAGAGTTATTTGTTATCCAATTCTTATTAGGCACCTACTATTCTCAAGCCACTGTGCTAGGTACTAGGGTCACAGAAAATGAAATACTCCCTGCCATCAAGGAGTTTATATTCTACTCAACTGTCCTCAATTCCCTTTCCTTTGGTCTCCCATTAAAATTAGTGGAGAAATGAAAATGGCAGACATGGACAACAGATCCAATCTGAAAAGGGGAGTACAAGAATTGGATCTGTGAGCCAACCCAGAAGTCAAACATCAGCTTACCATCCATTTTTTTGAGGCAGCTAGGTAGCACAGTGAGTAGACCCGAGTTCAAATATGGCCTCAGATACTCACTAGCTGTGTGACTCTAGGCAAGTGACATAACTACCATTTGCCTCAGTTTCCTCATCTGAAAAAACAGGGATAATAATAGAACCTATCTTCCAGGGTTGTTACAAGTCTGAAATGAGATAACAGGGCTAGGTACATATTAAACACTACATAAATGTTAGCTACTATTACTATTATTATTATTTTTTTGCTTTCTTGGTCACTACTACTATGATAGTGAAAGAGCACTCCTGATGGTGGAATTATGGAGTAATAATTTTTTCTATCATACTTTGCATACTGATGGTGGATGCCTGCCCCTTCAATGTGGGAGACTCCTTCCCCACACCTCCTGTGGGAATAATTCTTTTCTCAAGTTATCTCTGACACCTGATGGTCTTAAGACAATTTAGCACTGTGTATAAGAAACCTTAACAATATTATATATAAGTCTTAAGTCACATGTGTATTTCTGTACAAAGCCTCCCTACACAGGTGAAGGGTGAAGTTACTAATGAAAAGAGCTATCTTCTAAATAAGTAGTAGTCATTTAGATATTGTTTTCATAAATACTTCTTCTAATTCAGAGTCAGTCTAACTAGAAAATATTAAAGATGGCCAAAATATATGCAAACTTTTGAAAAATTATTTATCAACTTTAAAAACCTAGATGAAATCCTATGAAAATCGTATCACATAATGATTCTGCAGTTTTTACATACATCCGGTTTGAAAGCCAGCACCAGATCAGAGTGCTTCCCCTTGCCTGAAGAGAGAGCATCGCTGTTATTTCCAATGTTATTCAAATTCATAATGGGTGTTTGCTCAAAAAATGGTTTACCACAGAATGCAATTCAATTATTCTTTTATGTTAATCAAATAAAATTAGTATTGGTAAAAGCACCCTTATAGTTTCATGTGACTATGTTATACAACCAATACCCTATTCTTACAATTTACTGGATAGGAGTATAATGCCCTTTTAAAAGGTATGATTCTGTTGATTTTAAACAGATTTCAAAATGTATAACATACATAATATGCCAATACATTTTCAGATAAAGCCACTGTCATACAA
>NW_020954626.1:2776470-2778028 GCF_900497805.2 Vombatus ursinus
CATATTATGTATATTATGCATATGTATATTATGTATACATCTATTATGCCCTAATCCAAGCAGTATCATGTCGAAATCATAAAATACAGGGTGTCCCAAAAGTCTTGGTGCAGTTTTAAGTTCTAGCAGTATCCACCTGATTTTATGCCTTGACCCAAGCAGAAATCAACAAAATACACGGTGTCCCCAAAGTCTTTGTGCAGTTTGGTTTTTTTTTTTCCCTAGCTATACGACTGTAATCTTTAGTAGCTTAAAATTGCACCAAGACTATTAGGACACCCTGTATCTAGGTGGTTTCATCCAATTTTGAAGCAATACCCAAAAAAAAAGGAAGGAAGGAAGGAAGGAAAGGAGGAAGAGGGAGAGACAGAGTGAGTGTGTTTTTGAAGACAATGTTCTTTTCCCCTTAATTATTTGGGTACATAGAGTGGGTTGGGTGTTTGTTGTTGTTTTTTAATCCGTCTTAGTTAATAATTAAGGTCCTATACATCTCAAGGGAGCCAGAGGGCCCCAGACAGGTTCGTAGAGAACCAAGATTTAGGGCTTGGAGGGGCATGGCAGAGATTCCAGCCTAACCCCCTCCTATCACCGTGGAGGAGGAGGAGGCCCAGAGCCGCGAAGGGCCGGGGCCAAGATCGCACAGGTGGCCCAGTCAAGGCCAAGATTCGAACCCAGGTCCAATTTTTCCATCGCCCACAGGGAGCTCATAATTAAAGCCTGCGGATTGACTGCACCGCCTCTCCCCGGCATAAATGAACGGGAAGAGCCGACACCCCTCTGCAGCCTGGAGCCAGGAAAGGGGATGTCTGTCACGCACCCTCCCACACCTCGGGGAGCAAAACCGATGCTCGGGGGAGGAGGCAGGGGGAAGGGGCGCCGCCCCGGCCGCCAGTAGCGATGGCAGCGGGGGCAGCAGCAGCCGCAGCAACGACAGCAACAGCATTGGCAGCAGCGCCTTACCCAGGCTCGGGGGACGCCCGGGGGTCAGGAAGCTTCTGGTGCAGTCCGGTCCGGTTCGGTCCAGCCCCGCCGGTCCCGCTCCCGGTCCTCCCACTCCCCGTGAGTGTTTCCCACACACACCTCCTCAGGGCCCGGCGGGACTCCCTCCCCGCCCCCGCCTCGCCAGCTCGCCCGCTCCTAGCCGGTGCCCCGCGGCGCCACCTGACGCGCCCGGTCGGCACCCAGCGCAGCCGGGGACGGGGGTCCGGGGACAGGGCCGCCCGCGGCCTCCCCCCCCTCCCCCGCCCCGCGCGCGTGCTGCAGCCGCAGCTCACCGTGAAGGGGACATCCCCGACGCTGCCCACGGAGTAGCAGTTGTCCCCGGGATTGACAGCCCCGGTGAGGACCTGGTGCAGATGCATCTCCGACCCGGAGCCGGAGCCGGAACCCGAGCCGGGGGCTCCGAGTAGAGCTGAGCAGAGCACCGAGCGCCGCCGCTGCTGGAGTCTGAGAGAAGGGACAGCCACCCTCTCCCCCCCCCCACCCCCCGGGCGGGCTCCTCCTTAATGCCTCGCCCCGCTCCCCCTCGCCTCGGCCATGGGGGAGCTCCGCCGCCGAC